>NC_089806.1:5450316-5467253 GCF_029633855.1 Hoplias malabaricus
GCATTTTTTTGCAATGTATACAAGTGCAAGTCAACGTGGAAAATGGGCTTAGGGGGTATACCAGCAATACCAATTGTGTGTGTGGTGTGTCAAATTTCAGTTCTGTGTCTTTAAGTACAAGGCCAGCATTCATTTATGTGCACTTAAGAGAGCCACAGTGAGGGGGCGCTCTTGGACTGGTGCTTTGACTGGTGATGTCACAGTCTCACAATGGAGAAAAAAGAGCAGTTGAGAGTTTAGTGCTCGAATGAAGTTGAAAACAAGCAAAGCACTCAGAAGACACTTCTCTCAGTTTTATGCTCACAGGTATGAGGCTTTATCTCTAAATAAGTGTGATTAGAGCTGGAGTTCACTCTATAACAATTTGCTGTGATATGCTATGTCTATTTTAGAAAATTTCTGATGCTCCAGCAACAGTCGCTTAAATTTGTTATTATTGCCAGCATGCACTGTCTGGCTGTGCTGAGATAAACCTCGCAGCACAAACACTCAGAAAACACCCCCTCTGCCCTTTCTGTATGGTAATACTATACAACCGTGTTTAATGTTTTCAGACAGTAAAATGGCTGTAGGTGTGAGTGAATGTGTGTTTGTGCGTGTGTGTGTGTGTGTCTGTGTTGCCCTGTGAAGGACTGGCGCCCCCTCCAGGGTGTATTCCCGCCTTGCGCCCAATGATTCCAGGTAGGCTTTGGACCCCCCGCGACCCTGAACTGGATAAGGGTTACAGACAATGAATGAATTAATGAATGAATGAATAAATTATGAAGCCTTCATATTATCATATTGTATCTGAGTATATTTTTTGCTGAGATGGCCTGCTCCAAATGCAACACACATCCAAAATATTGGCCATGATGAAAGAATTTTTGTCCATGACATTTATCTGTTTTGCTTTAAGAATACAATATGACAGCATTCCGGAATCCTCCAGAATGCCTTTACAGTTATTCACAGAATCTGCCCCAATTATTAAAAAACTTGTTGGCTTAATAAATTCACAATATATCAAATGTTATTAGATATTAAATGTAGCAATTAAACAAAATAGTACTTTGATGTTAGATTTTGCTTTTACCTCAGCATACAATATAAAATGACTAGAATGTCAGTGTGTAGCTATTTTTAAAATCATTTAAAACAAAAATGATCTGAAATAATTGATGTGACTGAATGATAACTAATCCATATCATGAACAAAATCTACCATTCAATTTTTATAATGACATTTTTCAAATCTCTCTTGTTAAAATGAAGAAATTACAAAAGCAAAAGCAAGACGTGGTCTCGCTTCTCGTTCTTTTTTTTCCCTCAGAGACGCACAAATTGGGCTCTAGTCACTTCACATGGCAGTGGTGTTTGCAAAGATCCAGACCAATTTATTGCAAACAGGTCAGAGGTCAGGACCGAGGGTCAGTCAGTCCAGGTCTGTACCGAGGTCCACTGTGTGCACGGAAACGGTTTAAACAGGGCCTCAGAGAGTACATCACCTTCAGCCATACTGCCATCAGACACGATGGGCCTAATTAATAATAATAACCTCAAAAATAATAAGCTTTATGTGGGGGACAGAGCAGTAATAACACAGCAGCACTAACCCAGCAGCGTTAGAACATCCCTCACAGATGTGTGACTCGCCTTTGCTAATGTACTCTCCTCCGTCCTGAAATCTGCAGCTACAAAGACCCTCGCCTGGTTACGTAGGGTCCCAGCGGATGGGATTTTCACGCACACTTCCACATGAAAAATATGAAAAAAGAAAAAGCGTCCCACTTCTGAAGTGACGAGCGCTGTCCCGGGTGCTGAAAGCCCAAATTTAGCCCCATTGTTTTGGACAGGAGGCCTATCTGTGCCTGGAAGGCGTAGCCAGGAAATGATTTGCGTCTGCTTCCTTGTCAGCAGAAACAGCTGCAGACACTCATCTCCCCACCACAGAGGAAACAAAAGCCCTCCGCCTCGGCAGGGAAGGTGAGTGGGACGGAGGACGCTAACTCATGACTTTCTTTCACGCCTCTGAACATGAAAGAAACATTCTACCGGGGCAGGAGCAGCGTATTGTCGGCTGCGGGGGAGAAGAGTAACTGTTACGGAGGAGGAGGCCGTGCTGGACGCCAGCGCCGGGTTCAGAATAAACTTCTGTATCAATGCCAGGGATAGATCTGCTCACCACCGACTCAATCTGAGCTGCAGCCCTTCTCTGGGACGGTGACTGAGTGACATGCGCTCATCGTCATAGAAACAGCTTTGCAAGGAGGAATCAAACGACAGGAGTGAAACTTGGTGGGCAGGTCTGACATCATGAGACGTGAAGCTTGGCTGTGCGTGTAACAGAAGCAGGGATGGGCCTTGTCTCTGTACCTGACTCTGTAAAGTCCACCCATTGTGCTTGCTTTCCGTTCTGACTCCTGCTGTTGTGCTGGTCACGTCCCTTACAAGTGACGTCTGAAATGAAGTCGGAGAAGAGTTTGAAAGCAACTGGAGCAGGTGGTAGAGTTCGAGAAGGGTCTCATCGTGGGGCTTTGGGAAGAGGGCGGTGCTCTTTGCGACGGTGACATGCTGAGAGCAGAGGGCCACAGGTGAGGGTCTGCAGCGGTGCGTACCATAAGAACTGCGCACTGCTGGAGAGTGGAGGTTAAGCAGCCACCTGTTCCTCATTAGCTTTAATGTATTCTAGTTTAATTGCTCAAAAGGCTTTATGTAAAACTTCAAAATGATCAAAGCACACGTTACAAAAGCAGAGAAAATAACCATGAATGCTGTTATCAGAACGCAAGTACACCACAGCCCTTTGTGTAGAGCTCTTCTCCTGGGGCCTGTGTGGAGTCAGTGGCGCTACACTAACCCGGCCCTCGCTGCCTTCCTTTACACTCCATCCTGGAAAAGTGCCGTGATGGTTCGGTTTAAATGAGTGGACAGGAGCTTTAAAGTGTCATCGATGTCTTACGTGGATTTGAACGGATTGCAGTTCTGTTTAAAGGTGCACTGTGTGAAATCTGTCAGGATCTTTTTGCAGAAGTGGAGCATAGTAAACAGAACCATGTGTCCATTACGGTGTGACGTTGTTTGTCCCTGTGGTATTTTGAGCAGAGCAGGTCACAGATGTTTAACTAAGACTCTTCTAAAGAAATGCTTCAGTAAAATGGACTGTTGCAGGTTTAGATCTGATTCTAAGGGAATGGTTAATGGATGTCTGTCGTTGCGATAAAACACTGAGTAACATCCACTGTAGAGCAGGTTGTTAAATGTGAGTGAGTGAGTGTGAGTGAGTGAGTGAGTGAGTGTGAGTGAGCCAGTGAGTGAGTGAGTGAGCGAGCGTGAGTGTGAGTGAGTGTGAGTGAGTGAGTGTGAGTGAGCCAGTGAGTGAGCGAGCGTGAGTGTGAGTGAGTGAGTGAGTGTGAGTGTGTGAGAGTGAGTGAGTGGGTGAGTGTGAGTCAGTGAGTGTGAGTGAATGAGTGAGTGTGAGTCAGTGAGTGTGAGTGAGTGAGTGTGAGTGAGTGAGTCAGTGAGTGTGAGTGAGTGAGTGAGTCAGTGAGTGTGAGTGAGTGAGTGAGTCAGTGAGTGTGAGTGAGAGTGAGTCAGTGAGTGAGTGAGTCAGTGAGTGTGAGTGAGTGAGTGAGTGAGTGTGAGTGAGCAAGTGAGTGTGAGTGAGTGTGAGAGTGAGTCAGTGAGTGTAAGTGAGTGTGAGTGAGTGAGTGTGAGTGAGCAAGTGTGAGTGAGTGAGCGAGTGTGAATGAGTCAGTGAGTGTGAGTGAGTGAGTGAGCGAGTGAGTGTGAGTGAGTGAGTCAGTGAGTGTGAGTGAGAGAGTGAGTGTGAGTGAGTGTGAGTGAGCAAGTGTGAGTGAGTGAGCGAGTGTGAGTGAGTGAGTGAGTCAGTGAGTGTGAGTGAGCGAGTGAGTGACTGTGAGTCAGTGAGTGAGTGTGAGTGAGTCAGTGAGTGTGAGTGAGTGAGTCAGTGAGTGAGTGAGTGTGAGTGAGTGAGTGTGAGTGAGTGAGTGAGTCAGTGAGTGTGAGTGAGTGAGTCAGTGAGTGAGTGAGTGTGAGTGAGTGAGTCAGTGAGTGTGAGTGAGTGAGTCAGTGAGTGAGAGTGTGAGTGACTGTGAGTGAGTGTGAGTGAGTGAGTCAGTGAGTGTGAGTGAGTGAGTCAGTGAGTGAGTGAGTGAGTCAGTGAGTGAGTGAGTCAGTGAGTGTGAGTGAGTGAGTGTGAGTGAGTGAGTCAGTTAGTGTGAGTGAGTGAGTCAGTGAGTGTGAGTGAGTGAGTCAGTGAGTGAGTGTGAGTGAGTGAGTCAGTGAGTGAGAGTGTGAGTGACTGTGAGTGAGTGAGTGTGAGTGAGTGAGTGTGAGTGAGTGAGTCAGTGAGTGAGTGAGTCAGTGAGTGAGAGTGTGAGTGACTGAGTGAGTGTCAGTGAGTGAGTCAGTGAGTGTGAGTGAGTGTCAGTGAGTGAGTCAGTGAGTGTGAGTGAGTGAGTCAGTGAGTGTGAGTGAGTGAGTCAGTGAGTGAGTGAGTGAGTCAGTGAGTGAGTGAGTCAGTGAGTGTGAGTGAGTGAGTGTGAGTGAGTGAGTCAGTTAGTGTGAGTGAGTGAGTCAGTGAGTGAGTGTGAGTGAGTGAGTCAGTGAGTGAGAGTGTGAGTGACTGTGAGTGAGTGAGTGTGAGTGAGTGAGTGAGTCAGTGAGTGTGAGTGAGTGAGTCAGTGAGTGTGAGTGAGTGAGTCAGTGAGTGAGTGTGAGTGAGTGAGTCAGTGAGTGAGAGTGTGAGTGACTGTGAGTGAGTGTGAGTGAGTGAGTCAGTGAGTGTGAGTGAGTGAGTCAGTGAGTGTGAGTGAGTGAGTCAGTGAGTGAGTGAGTGAGTCAGTGAGTGAGTGAGTCAGTGAGTGTGAGTGAGTGAGTGTGAGTGAGTGAGTCAGTTAGTGTGAGTGAGTGAGTCAGTGAGTGTGAGTGAGTGAGTCAGTGAGTGAGTGTGAGTGAGTCAGTGAGTGAGAGTGTGAGTGACTGTGAGTGAGTGAGTGTGAGTGAGTGAGTCAGTGAGTGTGAGTGAGTGAGTCAGTGAGTGAGTGTGAGTGAGTGAGTCAGTGAGTGAGAGTGTGAGTGACTGAGTGAGTGTCAGTGAGTGAGTCAGTGAGTGTGAGTGAGTGAGTCAGTGAGTGTGAGTGAGTGAGTCAGTGAGTGAGTGAGTGAGTCAGTGAGTGAGTGAGTCAGTGAGTGTGAGTGAGTGAGTCAGTTAGTGTGAGTGAGTGAGTCAGTGAGTGAGTGTGAGTGAGTGAGTCAGTGAGTGAGAGTGTGAGTGACTGTGAGTGAGTGAGTGAGTGAGTCAGTGAGTGTGAGTGAGTGAGTCAGTGAGTGTGAGTGAGTGAGTCAGTGAGTGAGTGTGAGTGAGTGAGTCAGTGAGTGAGAGTGTGAGTGACTGTGAGTGAGTGTGAGTGAGTGAGTCAGTGAGTGTGAGTGAGTGAGTCAGTGAGTGTGAGTGAGTGAGTCAGTGAGTGAGTGAGTGAGTCAGTGAGTGAGTGAGTCAGTGAGTGTGAGTGAGTGAGTGTGAGTGAGTGAGTCAGTTAGTGTGAGTGAGTGAGTGAGTCAGTGAGTGTGAGTGAGTGAGTCAGTGAGTGAGTGTGAGTGTGAGGTAAATGTACAGTCAATTCACATCTAAAAATGTCCAGAACACAGAATAAGAGCAGACACTCTACTGTCCATTATTCTGAGAGTGGACAAAGACAAAGACACAGGCTGTTAGAGAACGGCAGAATGATGCAGACAAATGGACATGCTTTTATAGCTCAGCTTTGGGAGTTTGTCTGCTGTGTGTGTGTGTGTGGAAGCATATGTTTTCACTGTCTGTTAAGTCCCTGTTGCCCTGACTCTCCGCACGGCTGATGAACAGCTCTGTTTTATAGCGCCGGTCTAGTGGAGGAGTCGAAGACAAAGCGTGATTAACAGACTCCGGAACAGACTTGGGGCTGTACGTTCATGGCTGTGTGGACCCGCGGTGCTGTGTGGTGTGTGGCAGAGAGCAGAGTGAAGGTGTAAAGCTGTTCACCTGTAACCTGCTCTGCTCCAGCGCATTCTCCAGCTCCTGCTTCGCAGCCGCAGTCTCCTGCTGATGGCTCTGCCGCAGGTGCTCTATAGCTGAGGCATGGAGATGGTTCAGTTCTGAACGCAATGAGGCTAGAGAGAGAGAGAGAGAGAGGAGAGAGAGAGACAGAGAGAGAGAGTGAGAGAGAGGAGAGAGAGAGACAGAGAGAGAGTGAGAGAGAGGAGAGAGGAGGAGAGTGAGAGAGAGAGAAGGAGAGAGAGAGAGGAGCAGAGAGAGAGAGAGAGAGAGAGAGAGAGAGAGAGGAGAGAGAGAGGAGAGAGAGAGAAAGAGAACATGAGTTGAACATTTTGACCACTTATAAACTGACCCCATGCTCCATTGCCACTCTCACTTGACAGGAGCACTTTATATTTTTACAATTACAGACTGTAGTCCATCTGTTGCTCTGCATACTTTCTTATCCCCATTTCCCCCTGTTCCTCAGCGCTCAGGACCCCCACAGAGCAGGTGTGATGTGGTGGTGGGTCATTCTCAGCGCTGCAGTGACACTGACGTGGTGGTGGTGTGTTAGTGTGTGTTGTGCTGGTGTAGAGTGGATCAGACACAGCAGTGCTGCTGGAGTTTTTAAACCCCTCAGTGTCTGGACCGAGAACAGTCCACCGACCGAAAACATCCAGCCGACAGCGTCCTGTGTCACTGATGAAGGACTAGAGGACGAGCGACACACACTGTGCAGCGACAGATGAGCTACTGTCTCTGACTCTACATCTACAAGGTGGACCAACGAGGGAGGAGTGTCTCACAGAGTGGACAGAGAGTGGACACAGGGTTTAAAAACTCCAGCAGCACTGCTGTGTGTGAGGTGGGACCTGATGAGGTCACTGTGAGGGTCTTACCCAGCATGGCTTTGCCTTCATCCTCCAGCTCGAAGCGCAGGGTCTGCAGCTCCTGCTCTGACTGGTGCTTCAGAGTCTCGATGTTCTGCCTGTGAGCTTCCCTCAGAGACTGGAGCTCCATATGATGCTGCTGCCGCAGTCGGTCCTCCAGCTCCTACACACACACACACACACACACACATCACCCTCTTGAATATAGAGCACATCCGGTCGTCAGTTTGCTGCTACTCAAAATTGGTGGTCTTTCGAAGGACCCAGAGTTACAGCTGGGCTCTCTGTAACGGACCCGGTCCTGAGACTGCGCAGTCAGCCTGCAGCCCGGCGCTGATTAGTGAGCTGAGTCTGATCAGAGAATTATATGATGATCAATATGCACTTAAGCACATCAGCAGTTTGTTGAGGCTCTTGGATGACTGCCCTCTGCTGCCCGCAAACGTGAGCAAAGCCCACACCAGACCGCTGCCTTAGAGAGAGTGGCTGGAGCTGGACGGACCGGTGAAGACACTCAGACGCTGGGCACCTGTGACCACCCTAGACACGGTGGTCTGTGGTGCTGTTAAAGAGGAACGAGGGGAAGTGAGATTGGCCTCTAAACGCTTCAGTAAATATGGCATCAGCCACCTGGCAGACCCTGCTGGAATGGAATAGTGGACAGAGCTGCTGATGGTGCCAGGGGTTTAATGGGACGTGATCAGGAGCATGGCGACGGGTTCGACACGAACGACTGAGATGATAAATAGTTTACACTGGAAGAGTCTTTGACTTGAACTAGGGCTGCAATTAATGATTATTTCAGCAGTGGACTAATCTGTGACTGTTTTCAGGATTATTTGATTAGGAACGGAGCACTGATTTGTTAACTGCTGCACCGTTTAAGGTGGAACGGAGCACTGATTTGTTAACTGCAACACCATTTAAGGTGGAACGGAGCACTGATTTGTTAACTGCAACACCATTTAAGGTGGAACGGAGCACTGATTTGTTAACTGCAACACCATTTAAGGTGGAACAGAGCACTGATTTGTTAACTGCAACACCATTTAAGGTGGAACAGAGCAATGATTTGTTAACTGCAACACCATTTAAGGTGGAACAGAGCACTGATTTGTTAACTGCAACACCATTTAAGGTGGAACAGAGCACTGATTTGTTAACTGCAACACCATTTAAGGTGGAACAGAGCACTGATTTGTTAACTGCAACACCATTTAAGGTGGAACGGAGCACTGATTTGTTAACTGCAACACCATTTAAGGTGGAACGGCGCACTGATTTGTTAACTGCAACACCATTTAAGGTGGAACAGAGCACTGATTTGTTAACTGCAACACCATTTAAGGTGAACCGGGGCACTGATTTGTTAACTGCAACACCATTTAAGGTGGAACAGAGCACTGATTTGTGAGCTGCAACACCATTTAAGGTGGAACGGATGACTGATTTGTTAACTGCAACACCATTTAAGGTGGAACAGAGCACTGATTTTTTAACTGCAACACCATTTAAGGTGGAACAGAGCACTGATTTGTTAACTGCTGTACCATTTAAGGTGGAACGGAGCACTGATTTGTTAACTGCAACACCATTTAAGGTGGAACGGAGCACTGATTTGCTAACTGCAACACCATTTAAGGTGGAACAGAGCACTGATTTGTGAGCTGCAACACCATTTAAGGTGGAACGGCGCACTGATTTGTTAACTGCAACACCATTTAAGGTGGAACAGAGCACTGATTTGTTAACTGCTGCACCCTTAAAGGTGGAACAGAGCACTGATTTGTTAACTGCTGCACCATTTAAGGTGGAACGGAGCACTGATTTGTTAACTGCAACACCATTTAAGGTGGAACGGAGCACTGATTTGCTAACTGCAACACCATTTAAGGTGGAACGGAGCACTGATTTGCTAACTGCAACACCATTTAAGGTGGAACGGAGCACTGATTTTTTAACTGCAACACCATTTAAGGTGGAACGGAGCACTGATTTGTTAACTGCTTACAACATTTAAGGTAGAACGGAGCACTGATTTGTTAACTGCAACACCATTTAAGGTGGAACGGAGCACTGATTTGTGAACTGCTACACCATTTAAGGTGGAACGGAGCACTGATTTGTTAACTGCAACACCATTTAAGGTGGAACGGAGCACTGATTTGTGAGCTGCAACACCATTTAAGGTGGAACGGATGACTGATTTGTTAACTGCAACACCATTTAAGGTGGAACAGAGCACTGATTTGTTAACTGCAACACCATTTAAGGTGGAACAGAGCACTGATTTGTTAACTGCTGCACCATTTAAGGTGGAACGGAGCACTGATTTGTTAACTGCAACACCATTTAAGGTGGAACGGAGCACTGATTTGCTAACTGCAACACCATTTAAGGTGGAACAGAGCACTGATTTGTTAACTGCAACACCATTTAAGGTGGAACGGAGCACTGATTTGTTAACTGCAACACCATTTAAGGTGGAACGGAGCACTGATTTGTTAACTGCTTACAACATTTAAGGTAGAACGGAGCACTGATTTGTTAACTGCAACACCAGTTAAGGTGGAACAGAGCACTGATTTGTGAACTGCTACACCATTTAAGGTGGAACGGAGCACTGATTTGTTAACTGCAACACCCTTTAAGGTGGAATGGAGCACTGATTTGTTAACTGCTTACAACATTTAAGGTGGAACGGAGCACTGATTTGTTAACTGCAACACCATTTAATGTGGAACGGAGAAGTGATTTGTGAGCTGCAACACCATTTAAGGTGGAATTGTACGGTGGGTTTCTAATTCTGACAATAATGCTTTTTTAATTTTTAAATGAAATGTCTTGTTTGTTGTTAAAAATGAACGTAAATGCAGAAACCAGCGCAGTTCTGCAGTCACGCTAAATACGAGTGCGCAGCTTCTGGGAGACTGTGGCTACCTTTGGTTGATACCACCCCAGTGCTCTCTGTAGTGCGTTGAAGTTACAAATAAACGGCGCGTCAACAATGAAATTCCATGTGGACAAATGTATCGTCGATGTTGAAGATTATGTCGACTCATCGTTGCAGCCCTAATGTTAACTGAAAAGGTCAGACCATGTCAATCTGTGCTACACTCAGGAGACTTCCCCTTCCTCTGCTTCCCCTACTCAGACAACACAGAAACACCCAGAAACTCCCATGAGATTTGTTCTTGAGCCTGAGAGCCAGGGCCTTAAATCACCTCTCTTGTTCACACACACACCCTTACATCTATAACATCTATAACACTCTCAGTCTCTCACCACCTTCACTGCACACATAGTAGCTGCCTTCCCATAAGACACGATGCCATTTACACCTCTGGAAGTGCTACTAGAGTGTTAGCACATCTCTACAAGGCTGTGTGAATGAGAACGGAGAACATTCCCAGTCCCCATGCTCAGGCCACACTTGCTCCAGAGCTGTTACTAAAACACGGCACTCGAGCAGCAGTACGCGCGATGAGAGACGGATCGATGCGGAGTACGGCGCACTCACTCATGAATACCGCTAACATGATGCTCCGCAGGATTTGTTACCAGTGCACGGCGTCTGAGAGGAAGCCAATCTGTGAGAATCCCTCAAAACAGCATTGATTACCTGCTGTAAACGGATTAGAAACGACACTGGAGACAAACTGCAAAGTGCAAACAGAGCACTATCAAATCCCACACTGGATTTCCCCCATGGCAAGGTGAGACACGCTCCGGATCTCTCCCCAGAGAGTCATAAAGCTAGAGCTGGTGTGCTCAGGGGCGCAGTTTGTGTGGTTTGTTTGCTCATAAAAATGTGCAGAGTGAATCTCTATTCTTCACCACACGTGGAAAAGCATCGATGCATATTTTATAACCTCGCTGCCTCAGTAAACAGCGTCCAGAAGGCGAGGACCAAGCGAGTGTGCACTGAGAGGACTGGGAGGCTTCAGCGTTCGTGTCCATATCTGCCAGAAGCCCTCTCTCTCTCTCTCTCTCTCTCTCTCTCTCTCTCTCTCTCTCTCAGGCAGATCCATCGGGGCCATATGCTTTCAGCGGGCTCTCCGGCCGAAGGTGGGCAGAGAAAATAAGTGAGTGCACTGTGGTTGCCGTGGGAGGCCTGCGCAGCCTTTCCGGATAAATCAAAGTAGTTTTCAGTATGTCAGCAAAAAAAATAAAAAATCCACAGGGCTTTGGTGAGTGAGATTTCTGTCTTGTTCGGCTGTTGTAGAGAAAAATCTGCAGTGAGGAGTGTGATGTGCTTGTTTTGCTGAGGCAGGTGGAGCAGCAGCGTTGTAGGAATGCAGTGATGCAACATGGTGCACCAATCTGAAGCTAGTGATCGAAACACATAGCTTTAAAAACGACAGCACATTATAATAATCTTAATGACACATCTGTGACCTGTTCTGTTTTTACTCAGTGCTCTTATTTCTCCGCGCTCTTTGTGTCTGTTTTGCTGAGTTTAACCTCGTCTTTGAGCTCTCACATAAACACGGGTCCAGTGCTGTGATTGGACAGACTCAGACGAGGGGGCGGTGCCATTCTAAAATCTATGCACTTGACGTCAGAAGAGAAGCACAGTCAGAACGACTCGTTTTATCCTGTGTTTTCAGACTTAGGATGAGCACAGGAAACTAACTGGGGGTCTTGTTTCACAGTGTGTGGGTTGGTGGGCTCCAGAGGCACATTTACTAATGTTATATGTCTTATTTAAATGTATATATTTGTACAGACTAGTCTTCTTCCTTCTCCGCACTGCCTCAGCGCTGTAGATGGCATCCAGAACCCCACCGACACAGCACTGTATATCACCCCCTTGTGGAGCAGTTCTTAAATGTGAGTGATTGGTGCCACCTGGTGGAGAACCTTAGGCTGACAATGACTGAGTATGTGAGTATGAGGAGCTGTGTGGCTATAAACACACCATGAGTTCAGTAACAGGTCAGTTACGGTGAAGATGGGCATTAAACGTACTGTGAAACATCACTGCGCTGTGTGAACGCATCACTATAGGAGACGGGGGATCTGTATCAGCCTCCTGCACTGCTCCAGTACCTTGTCCGTTCACTACCTTATTCAAAGATGCAGCCCCTTAAATAATAAGTGTATTCCACTGTGTGCTGCTGTCATCTAAAACACAGCCAACAGTCACATTTCCAGGCGTTTATCCCTTACCCCGCTGTTAAAGCCAAGCTGAAAAGGTAATTGGGGATGTTCTTCTTCATACAGCTCCATGTGGAGCTGTGGACAGAGCAGCGAGACCAGCAAAGACTGCAACCGTCTTGGCATCGCCACTGAGAAAACAGCGAGCACTGCTTTCCCCCGGCGCCACCGATGCCTCGGAGCAAGAGGCAGTCCGCCGTCCACCGCTGTAGCTTCTGTTCTCCACTAAAGCCCCTCTCACTTATTCAGCAGCAATGAATAAATCAGCAGAGCCTTGTCTTCGGGAGCGAGGCGGCCCATTTGCCTGGTGCTGGTGCAGGGCTTTCGGAGCAGACGGCTGTAAAAACAGGCCTTTATTGAGCCTTGCTGACGGGTCTCTCCTCAACACAAGGAGGGATACTGATGCTGAATAATGGAGCAGCAGATGGAGGAGGAACACTACTTTAGCTTTATCTCCACGTGTAGACGGGCGAGGCTCTTTTAAGACGCGGCAGTGAGGTCAGCTAAGTCCACTTGGAGAACTCTCTGGACCGAGGCTGTGCCGGTTTCTACTGTCACAGCACTCGGTAGTTCTTCTCAGGTGGATGTCTACAGCCAGACTGGAGCTCATCTGGTGTTGGAGCAATCCCCGCCCCTGTGTTGTCCACTTAGCTGTTGTCCATAGCTGTTAAATCTTAACAGAGCTGGAGGTGCTGGTGGGATTGTAAACAGATGCTTAACCTGTGGTTTGGGTTTGTGTAAAATCTACGGTCACTGTGATTGGGTCTGGAGCACTTCATAAAGTTCAGAGGCCTTCAAACAGGCTGTAAAACCACATACACTATTATCTCTCTCTCTCTCTCTCTCTCTCTCTCTCTCTCTCAGTGATGTCCTTGTTGACATGAAGACACCATTTTCTCATGGGGACACCACACTGGGAAGTTGGGGACATCAGGGAGGCGCCTCAACACACCTTCAGCCTGCAGCATCCACCTGGAAAATGTAACAATCCACAGCTGTACATTCACCAAACACTCACCCAGTCACTCACACACTCACCCAGTCACTCACACACTCACCCGGTCACTCACACACTCACCCAGTCACTCACACACTCACCCAGTCACTCACACACTCACCCAGTCACTCACACACTCACCCAGTCACTCACACACTCACCCAGTCACTCACACACTCACCCAGTCACTCACACACTCACCCGGTCACTCACACACTCACCCGGTCACTCACACACTCACCCGGTCACTCACACACTCACCCGGTCACTCACACACTCACCCGGTCACTCACACACTCACCCGGTCACTCACACCTGTGGACAGTTTCACACACTCACCCAGTCAGTCACACACTCACCCAGTCAGTCACACACTCACCCAGTCAGTCACACACTCACCCAGTCAGTCACACACTCACCCAGTCAGTCACACACTCACCCAGTCAGTCACACACTCACCCGGTCACTCACACACTCACCCGGTCACTCACACACTCACCCGGTCACTCACACACTCACCCGATCACTCACACACTCACCCGATAACTCACACACTCACACCTGTGGACAGTTTCACACATTCACCCAGTCACTCACACACTCACTCACACACTCACCCAGTCACTCACACACTCACACCTGTGGACAGTTTCACACACTCACCCAGTCACTCACACACTCACCCGGTCACTCACACACTCACCCGGTCACTCACACACACACACCTGTGGATAATGTCACACAGCCAGCCCACCTACCAGTGTCTGTGGGAGTAAAGCTGAGCCCCCCCAGAGGACACACACACCTGAGACCCTGGAGCTGTGTGTCAGTGACACTCCCTGCAGCGCCTCCGTGTGGCTCATATCTGATAATCCCAAACACAGTAATAAATAAAGTCTGATGTCACTGCCTTGGCCCCTGATGCTCTTCTAATGCCGGAGCCCTTCAGCCACGGCGCTCGACCCGCGCAGAGATTCTTTTACTCCTGTCTGACTCTGCCTTCTCCGAGTCCGGGTCTGTCTGTCACTAGCTGTTCCAGCAGTGCCCCCTCACACTGTCCCGCCGCACAGCTGTCACCCTGCAGCCCGCGGAGAGCCACGTCACGCCCGAGTGAGAGCGCTCCTCGCCCACAGACACGTTAGAGAGCAGGTAGGGAGTGAAGCGCACTTCACAGCCAATGACAGCAAGCGCTCAGCCATCGCTAAGCCACGGGCAGGAGAGGAGAGGTGTGAGAGGACGTGTTATTCCAGGCCACTGAAGAGGAGGAGGAGGAGAAGGAGGGGTTCACTGAGCTGAGGCCAGGCTCACCGCAGGTCTGCCCTCCACATTGATCCCCTGCTGGAGGAGGACGGAGTACTGTGAGGGGACATGGGCAGTGACACAATATACAGGGGATGATATGATTCAACCCAGCAGTGGCTTGGAGGGGGCAGACCTGACCACGCACACACAGTCTAGGACTGGGCTGGGAACAGAGTCCTGTTGTTTGGGCCACGAGGGACAATAACTGTGGATATCAGTGGAAACTGGCCTGTTTTTTTTTGGGGTGGGGATGGCTTTAGGGGGTGTGTTTGTGTATCTACACCACAGGCCCACGGTGCTACATCTACACAATTGAGTTCAAAGGGCAAAGGCCAAGTGGACCCTGCGTGTTTTACTGAACAAACCCCTCTTTTTGTCCCTCTGTTCCGTCCAAAGCATTTTCGTTCTGGCGTGAAGCAGCGGGAACATCTCAAAACCACAGTCTTTCCTTTTCAAACTAACTTAAAGGAACAGTAGGTAATATTTTTACCTTACAATTACAGCTTCAAAATCACTGTGACGCTCCACTGAGCTGTAATAGAGAGAACAGAGCCTCTGCTGTTGTTGCTCTGGGTTCAGCACTGCAGAAACTGCACCATGTAACTTCCTGTGGAGGGTAGGATACAAAGCCCCGCCTCCCAAACCCCTCCCCCTTGATTTTAAACAGTGCTGTAAAAGTGAATTACACTCTGTGACTGTAAAAGGAGCTCAGGAGCAAAAATTCCCGATCTTACGTAGAGTCGCTTTAATGGATACTGAAACATGAAGCTGAAGTGAGGATAAATGTCAGTATACATCTACGGGGGGGCATTTATATGGATACACCTTAATAAAATGGGAATGGTTGGTGATATTAACTTCCTGTTTGTGGTACATTAGTATATGGGAGGGGGGGGGGCCTTTTCAAGATGGGTGGTGACCATGGTGGCCATTTTAAAGTCGGACATTTTGGATCCAACTTTTGTTTTCTCAATGGGAAGAGGGTCATGTGACACATCAAACTTATTGGGAATTTCACAAGAAAAACAATGGTGTGCTTGGTTTTAACGTAACTTTATTCTTTTATGAGTTATTTACAAGTTTCTGACCACTTATAAAATGTGTTCAAAGTGCTGCTCATTGTGTTGGATTGTCAATGCAACCCTCTTCTCCCACTGATAGCAACACCGCAGGAGAAATGCTAGCACAGGCTTCCAGTATCCGTAGTTTCAGGTGCTGCACGTCTTGATGGTATGGTGTGGTATATGGGGTACAAAGATAGTGGGGTCATTCTTCATCAGTGGAAACCTCAAGGCCACTGGATGTGAAACTGCTACATGACGATGTGTTTTCCTCTTTATGCACTGAAGCTGTTCCCTGAGTTTTTCTAGCAAGATGGTGTACCACCACATTATAGGTGTCAGGTCCGAGCATTCCTAGGTGAACAGTTTCCTGGAAAGTGGAGTGTTCGTCGTGGGTGGGCCAGTTGAATGGCCCCCAAGGTCTCCCGATCTGACCCCCTTAGACTTTTATCTTTGGGGTCATCTGAAGGTAATTGTCTATGCTGTGAAGACACGACATGTGCAGCACCTGAAACTACGGATACTGGAAGCCTGTGCTAGCATTTCTCCTGCGGTGTTGCTATCAGTGTGTGAAGAGTGGGATTGCATTGACAATCCAACACAATGGGCAGCACTTTGAACACATATTATAAGTGGTCAGAAACTTGTAAATAACTCATGAAAGAATAAAGTTACGTTAAAACCAAGCACACCATTGTTTTTCTTGTGAAATTCCCAATAAGTTTGATGTGTCACATGACCCTCTTCCCATTGAAAATACAAGTTGGATCCAAAATGGCCGACTTCAAAATGGCCACCATGGTCACCACCCACCTTGAAAAGTCCCATATACTAATGCTTCACAAACAGGAAGTTAATATCACCAACCATTCCCATTTTATTAAGGTGTAACCATATAAATGCCCCCCCCCCTGTACAAAGTGCTCTGAACATCATGGTGTCTTTAGGATTAAGAAAGACATCATTATTGAGTTTGTATTCAGCCACAGGACCTCACTGACCAATCACAGCTGACTCTGGCGTTGCCATAGCAGAGATAACAGTCCGGTCATGCACCAGAAGCTAGGACTCAATAAACATCGCAAGCGTTACTGTACCGTCTGCTTTGACGCCATGCCTGGGTTCAGTGCAGAGGCACAATTCCCCTCTACATTACACTCCTCACTCCTTGTGCTCCCTCAGTGGAAATATGCAGCTCACTCTCAGCGCTGGGCTGTTTTTATTCGGAGCAGTGTCTATACTGTTATTCTGTCATATTAAATACGTCTATATTAGATGTTTAGCGTGGTGTTCTGGAACAGCCCCTGGTCACAGCTCAAGGCTCCAGGGAGAGTGGGATGTGGCTGTAGAGGTGGTGATGCGTGTGTTTGGACGTGGCGTGTTCACCTTGAGGTCGTGCTGCCGGACCTCCTGCATGTCCTGGACGGCGCAGCAGTGGGCCTCGCGCAGACGCTCCTCCCTGCGCTGGTGCTCCATCTCCAGCTCCTGCAGCTGCTGCCCCAGGTGCTCGA
>NC_089806.1:5470924-5540924 GCF_029633855.1 Hoplias malabaricus
TTAACGGGCTGTCAGTCAGCGGCAGAGTTCACAGATCCACCCCAGGGTCCCCAGACACCGCACTGAGACTCTGCTGTCGGTCCCTCACTCGACTCACCTCCGAGACTTAACCAGAGACACCAGCGTGTTAAACACTTACAGTATTTACATATAATTACAGCCTTCTCGTTCCATTTTAGTACTCTGGTTTCTTCTGGATTCACTTATTCATCCTCTCACACACTCATCCTCTCACACACTCATCCAGTCACACACTCATCCAGTCACACACTCATCACTCATCCTCTCACACACTCATCCAGTCACACACTCATCCAGTCACACACTCATCACTCATCCTCTCACACACTCATCCAGTCACACACTCATCCTCTCACACACTCATCACTCATCCTCTCACACACTCATCCAGTCACACACTCATCACTCATCCTCTCACATACTCATCCTCTCACACACTCATCCAGTCACACACTCATCCTCTCACACACTCATTCAGTCACACACTCATCCCCTCACACACTCATTCAGTCACACACTCATCCTCTCACACACTCATTCAGTCACACACTCATCCTCTCACACACTCATCCAGTCACACACTCATCCTCTCACACACTCATACTCTCACACTCATCCAGTCACACACTCATCCTCTCACACACTCATTCAGTCACACACTCATCCTCTCACACACTCATCCAGTCACACACTCATCACTCATTCAGTCACACACTCCTTCAGTCACACACTCATTCAGTCACACACTCATCCTCTCACACACTCATCCAGTCACACACACCTGTGTCTATCGTCTGCGTGATATTAATACAATCTGAAAAATCACAAAAACAACAGAAATGTACTAAACTGCTGCCAACTGCAAAGAAGAACGTAAGTAATCACAAAAAAAGACCCCAAAGTAATCGTTTCACTGGTTAAAGGCTAAAGCTAAGCTCTGTGTTTTAGCTGTTGATTAAAAGCAGTGATGGAGGGAGAGTGAGGTATTTTTTACTGGGATTAGCTCCAGATCTTTGGAGCACACAAACAGAGCACAGTTTGATGTGTGGAATACGGAGAAGACAACACTAGACAGTCTTTTCTCTTGTACTTTGTACTCGCTGCAGTGTCTCTTAGCATTTTGCAGATGCAGATGGATGTAGTGTGTTCTGTTAGTTTAGTCCTCCTCTTAGAAACATAGACACAATAAAACCAGGGCTCTAGACACAGCAGCTTTGTAATACACCATACCTTCATACATCCCCCCTTCCCCCAAACACAGCAGCTTTGGGGCCTGAAGTTAACTTCTCTTCGTTTGGGGCTGGAGCTACGAGGCTAACAGTGATGAGAGCTCTTTCTGGCCTTTTTCTCCACCGTGAACACAGTTATGTTTCTTAATGACACGTCTGTGACCTGCTTTGGTCAAAACACCACAAGGATCAAACCCCACAGCAGTGTTCTCCCCCCGTGTAAACAGCCCTGTTCAGAACGCCCGCTTTCAGCACCTGTTCCTTTAAATGATAATGAGCCGCTCTCTGTTCACCCCGACCCCGAGCGCACAGCAGTGAGGAGCGAAGGAGCAGAAGCTCTGGTTTTTAGCCGTTTTCACTCTGTTCTTTTTCTTCTCCGTTTTTACTCAGTGCTCTTATTTCTCCGCGCTCGTTGTGTCTGTTTCGCTGCGTTTAACCTCGTCTTTGCGCTCTCACATAAACGTGATTGGACAGACTCAGACGAGGGGGCGGGGCCATTCTAAAGTCTCTGTACTTGACGTCAGAAGCGGAGCAGAATCCAAGCGACTCTTTTTATCTTATGTTTTTGGACTAAGAGCACAGAAAACTCAGTGTGTGTGTGTGTGTGTGTAGGGGGGGGGTTGTCTTGTTTCACAGTGTGTGGGTTGGTGGGCTCCAGACCCACACATTATAGCGTCAAGGGTCCTCTTTGACCCCAGGTCTAGGCCGAAGAACAGTTTGAATCCTGAGATCATTAGCAATGTTGAATGTGAAAGTACAGACCCTTTTGGCTGAAGCATATCCAATAGCCTCCTCCAATAACAACATCTCGCTATTAGGGGTTTATGAGTGGGAACTGGATGTGATTTTCCCGAAGTGGACAGAAATGCTTATCTAACATAATCGCCGCCCTCGCTGGACTGAGGTGAAAGACTTTCTGCGGAAGGCCATTCGGGAGCTACACGATGTAAATGTAAATGCGAACTGGTGGTCCAGAAGGATGTAATGATTTTTAAATCAATAAATTCAGAGGGTAGAGTCAGCTCTGAGGCGTGGAAACGTGTGATTATAGCTGAGTGTTTCTCACAGCACTGCCCCTGTTCATTTCCCTTTGCAGTTGGCGGAACGTCTTTCCAAACTTTGGATTCAAATTCAACTCTCACATTAGCGGTGTGAATAATTACGTCCTGAGTGTGTGTGAGTGTGTGTGTGTGGCTTTGTTTGTCTTTGACTCTCAGGTCCTTCACCTGCTCCAGCAGGTCCTCCACCTTCCTCTGCCAGCTCTCGCGGGCATTCCCCAGCTCCTGATCTTTGCTCTGGGCCAGCTGAGTGAGCGCTGCCCTCTTGTCGTCCTCGTGCTCCTCTCGCAGCTCCTCGCGCAGCTTCTTACACTCCTGCCTGCAGAGAAACACACACACAACACAAATGTAGAGCTCATTTGGCTTCGGAGAGCAAGAGCACTGATCCAGGATCAGATTCCTCTCTGATCTTCCAGAATTTTGCAGAGAGAACCACATTCTGGATCAGCTCTCCTATCAGAGTAGGGTGACCCCAGGTGTTACGTTTATGTTTGGTCTGTTGAGTGAGTTTAAGTTGCTGTTTAAGGTGCTGAAAGCGTGAGTTTATAACAGTGCTATTATTAAACGTGTAGATTCACTGAAGCTGAGCAGGTCTGGGTCAGTTCCTGGATGGGAGACCTGCTTCTAGGAAAGCTTGTGTGGCTGATGTAGGTAGTGATGATGGGGCCAACAGGGGGCACTGTCCCCGTGGTCTGCGTGGATCCCAGTGCGTGGGAAACTGTACTGAATAATCACCGTCATTCAGATGAGACGTAAGACCGATGTCAGTAAAGACTCTGAGGCTATACCTGGAGTCCCTAGTGTCCCTGTGGTCACTCTCTGTCCTCCTGACCATCCCCATCTTCAATGAACTGGCTCACTCCCTCTCCTCTTGCCTTCTGTAATTATCTGTAGTGGTCTGTACTGATCTGTAGTGGTCTGTAAATGGTCTGTACTGATCTGTAATTATGTGTAGTGGTCTGTAAATGGTCTGTACTGATCTGCAGTGGTCTGTACTGATCTGTAGTGGTCTGTAAATGGTCTGTACTGATCTGTAATTATGTGTAGTGGTCTGTAAATGGTCTGTACTGATCTGCAGTGGTCTGTACTGATCTGTAATGGGTCTGTACTGATCTGTAATTATGTGTAGTGGTCTGTAAATGGTCTGTACTGATCTGCAGTGGTCTGTACTGATCTGTAATGATCTGTAAATGGTCTGTACTGATCTGTAATTATGTGTAGTGGTCTGTAAATGGTCTGTACTGATCTGCAGTGGTCTGTACTGATCTGTAATGGGTCTGTACTGATCTGTAATTATGTGTAGTGGTCTGTAAATGGTCTGTACTGATCTGCAGTGGTCTGTACTGATCTGTAATGATCTGTAAATGGTCTGTACTGATCTGTAATTATGTGTAGTGGTCTGTAAATGGTCTGTACTGATCTGCAGTGGTCTGTACTGATCTGTAATTATCTGTAGTGGTCTGTACTGATCTGTAATGATCTGTAAATGGTCTGTACTGATCTGTAATTATGTGTAGTGGTCTGTAAATGGTCTGTACTGATCTGCAGTGGTCTGTACTGATCTGTAAATGGTCTATACTGATCTGTAGTGGTCTGTAAATGGTCTGTACTGATCTGCAGTGGTCTGTACTGATCTGTAATTATCTGTAGTGGTCTGTACTGATCTGTAATGATCTGTAAATGGTCTGTACTGATCTGTAATTATGTGTAGTGGTCTGTAAATGGTCTGTACTGATCTGCAGTGGTCTGTACTGATCTGTAAATGGTCTATACTGATCTGTAGTGGTCTGTAAATGGTCTGTACTGATCTGTAATGATCTGTAAATGGTCTGTACTGATCTGTAATTATGTGTAGTGGTCTGTAAATGGTCTGTACTGATCTGCAGTGGTCTGTACTGATCTGTAATGATCTGTATTGATCTGTAATTATGTGTAGTGGTCTGTAAATGGTCTGTACTGATCTGTAGTGGTATGTAAATGGTCTGTACTGATCTGTAATGATCTGTAGTGGTCTGTACTGATCTGTAAATGGTCTGTACTGATCTGCAGTGGTCTGTACTGATCTGTAATTATCTGTAGTGGTCTGTACTGATCTGTAATGATCTGTAAATGGTCTGTACTGATCTGTAAATGGTCTGTACTGATCTGTAATTATGTGTAGTGGTCTGTAAATGGTCTGTACTGATCTGCAGTGGTCTGTACTGATCTGTACTGATCTGTAATTATCTGTAGTGGTCTGTACTGATCTGTAATGATCTGTAAATGGTCTGTACTGATCTGTAATTATGTGTAGTGGTCTGTAAATGGTCTGTACTGATCCGCAGTGGTCTGTACTGATCTGTAGTGGTCTGTAAATGGTCTGTACTGATCTGCAGTGGTCTGTACTGATCTGTAAATGGTCTGTACTGATCTGTAGTGGTCTGTAAATGGTCTGTACTGATCTGTAATGATCTGTAAATGGTCTGTACTGATCTGTAATTATGTGTAGTGGTCTGTAAATGGTCTGTACTGATCTGTAATTATGTGTAGTGGTCTGTAAATGGTCTGTACTGATCTGTAGTGGTATGTAAATGGTCTGTACTGATCTGTAATGATCTGTAGTGGTCTGTACTGATCTGTAATGATCTGTAAATGGTCTGTACTGATCTGCAGTGGTCTGTACTGATCTGTAATGATCTGTAAATGGTCTGTACTGATCTGTAATGATTTGTAAATGGTCTGTACTGATCTGTAATGATCTGTAAATGGTCTTTAATGACCTGTAGTGGTCTGTAAATGGTCTGTACTGATCTGCAGTGGTCTGTACTGATCTGTAAATGGTCTGTACTGATCTGTAATGATTTGTAAATGGTCTGTACTGATCTGTAATGATCTGTTAATGGTCTTTAATGACCTGTAGTGGTCTGTAAATGGTCTGTACTGATCTGCAGTGGTCTGTACTGATCTGTAATGATCTGTAGTGGTCTGTAAATGATCTGTAGTGATCTGTAATTAACTGTAGCAATCTGCAATGATCTGTAATGATTTGTAAATAGTCTGTAGTGATACATAATGATCTGTAGTGATCTGTTATAGTCTTTAGTTGTTTGTAATGGTCTGTAGTGGTCTGTGGGCTGCGCTCTCTGTAATACTCCCACGTGACTGTGGCATAGGTGTTTTAGAAGCATCTAGGAGGTAAAACGATGCCAGTTGATTTGATCTAACCGCTGAACATTGGGGATTATTCATTGTTAACAGCTTTGAGAGGGAGAGAATGCACACAGCCCCCTGTTAATCCCCACATGTCACATCACACTGTGGTAGCTCTTTAGAAGTGTGAAATTCTTTCCTAATTGCTATAGGAGTAGGACGGTGAGGCTGAGAGGAATCTGGACACCTCTCTGGACCCCTGAAAGTGCCGCAGTGGTGGTGGGGCGTGGATGGTGCTGTCTGAAGGAGAGATGTGTTCAGCAGAGTGATATCTCTCAGGCATTTCCTGTGAAATGCAATAATTAACTCTTAATCTCACCTTCGGAACAGTGAGGTGTTCGGCGAGGAAGAGCCAGAAATGAGGGTTGAATGTGTCCGCAGGGTCACATCCAGGCGATGCTTCAGCCAACAAGAGAATCAGAGCGCCTCGTTCCCTCTGAGTGGGCAGGGCAGCCCCCTCTGGTCCAATCTCTCTGCTCATGGTGGGGTTGTGTCGGCTGATTTACGGTATTTGGCAGATGCTCTTTCACAGAGCCTTATGGTTTTAATCATGCTACAAGGGTAGGCTATTCTAGTGTTGGAGCCTAGTCCAAGGACTCTGTGTGCCCCTGGGTGCCCTCCAGTGGAGAGCCAGGGTATTGCCTTGTTAGTCAGTGTGTGGTGGTGTTTAGTCTTAGGATGAGTGGTCAAGAGGAGGATTGGCCCTTTTCTGAAGCCACACACAGTTTCAGCTGTTTATCCTGGAGACACCACGCGTACGAGCCGACATGTCTGTCGACTGGACATTTATTTCACTTGGGTTTTATCCATCAGTATCCACAGGAACTACCTGCATATCCATAGATCACACAAACTGAATGAAGACCAAATTGTAGAGTCAAACTTAAGCCACTTTTAAGGTCATTTTAAAGCATTTTCTTTTGGAATTAACGGCTACACCTTTGACCCTGAAGTGAGAGGAGTTGTCAGGGGTGTGGTTCACACATCATCAAACCTCAGCAGTCGAGAGGTTTATTCACTTTTCACAACCTACAGATTATTTAAGCTCTCATTTAGAAATGAAAAAGTACCACAAGATTACACCACGTGTTTGTTCCTGTGGCTGAAGCCATTAAACAGATGATGCAGCTTCATCTGGAGAGGGACTTGTGTAAAACTCAACCTTTGTGTTTATCACCACCAGACGTTATGAAAGACACTACACTTCAATGAGAAGGAATCTGAAACAAAAACATGTCCATACATTCTCAATAGACAATGTTCTTGCAGCTTGGTATCAACAGAAAGAGATTTGATTATTAGAAATCAACACGAATTCTGTCCGAAAATCAGGAGAAAATCAAAGCTGACAGCCTAAATAAAATGAGGTTTCGCACATTAAAAGAATGTGGGCCATAAAAAAATCACAAATATTAAACTGGACAGCTGTTGATAAGTATTCATGTAACAACAGGACGCCGCATGCTGAAAGGGGACAGTAACCACTTTTCACTGTGGCCAGTGTCCTCTGACATGAATGAATGAATAAATAAACAAATGAATGAATGAAGCAAGCATAGTGTTGCTGCAGGTGGTGTTGCTGTGACACATTTGCAGGGTTCTGGGGTTGAGGTAAAAGCCTCATTTGGTTTCCTCCGGGTGACTGTCTGTGAGGAGTGTGGTGTGTTCTCCCTGTGTCTGCGTGGGTTTCCTCCGGGTGACTGTCTGTGAGGAGTGTGGCGTGTTCCCCCTGTGTCTGCGTGGGTTTCCTCCGGGTGACTGTCTGTGAGGAGTGTGGTGTGTTCTCCCTGTGTCTGCGTGGGTTTCCTCCGGGTGACTGTCTGTGAGGAGTGTGGTGTGTTCTCTCTGTGTCTGCGTGGGTTTCCTCCGGGTGACTGTGAGGAGTGTGGTGTGTTCTCCATGTGTCTGCGTGGGTTTCCTCCGGGTGACTGTCTGTGAGGAGTGTGGCGTGTTCCCCCTGTGTCTGCGTGGGTTTCCTCCGGGTGACTGTCTGTGAGGAGTGTGGTGTGTTCTCTCTGTGTCTGCGTGGGTTTCCTCCGGGTGACTGTCTGTGAGGAGTGTGGTGTGTTCCCACTGTGTCTGCGTGGGTTTCCTCCGGGTGACTGTCTGTGAGGAGTGTGGTGTGTTCTCCCTGTGTCTGTGTGGGTTTCCTCTGGGTGACTGTCTGTGAGGAGTGTGGTGTGTTCTCTCTGTGTCTGTGTGGGTTTCCTCCGGGTGACTGTCTGTGAGGAGTGTGGTGTGTTCCCCCTGTGTCTGCGTGGGTTTCCTCTGGGTGACTGTCTGTGAGGAGTGTGGTGTGTTCCCCCTGTGTCTGCGTGGGTTTCCTCCGGGTGACTGTCTGTGAGGAGTGTGGTGTGTTCTCCCTGTGTCTGCGTGGGTTTCCTCCGGGTGACTGTCTGTGAGGAGTGTGGTGTGTTCTCTCTGTGTCTGAGTGGGTTTCCTCCGGGTGACTGTCTGTGAGGAGTGTGGTGTGTTCTCTCAGTGTCTGCGTGGGTTTCCTCCGGGTGACTGTCTGTGAGGAGTGTGGTGTGTTCCCACTGTGTCTGCGTGGGTTTCCTCTGGGTGACTGTCTGTGAGAAGTGTGGTGTGTTCTCCCTGTGTCTGTGTGGGTTTCCTCTGGGTGACTGTCTGTGAGGAGTGTGGTGTGTTCTCTCTGTGTCTGTGTGGGTTTCCTCCGGGTGACTGTCTGTGAGGAGTGTGGTGTGTTCCCCCTGTGTCTGCGTGGGTTTCCTCCGGGTGACTGTCTGTGAGGAGTGTGATGTGTTCCCCCTGTGTCTGCGTGGGTTTCCTCCGGGTGACTGTCTGTGAGGAGTGTGGTGTGTTCTCCCTGTGTCTGCGTGGGTTTCCTCCGGGTGACTGTCTGTGAGGAGTGTGGTGTGTTCTCTCTGTGTCTGAGTGGGTTTCCTCCGGGTGACTGTCTGTGAGGAGTGTGGTGTGTTCTCTCTGTGTCTGCGTGGGTTTCCTCCGGGTGACTGTCTGTGAGGAGTGTGGTGTGTTCTCCCTGTGTCTGCGTGGGTTTCCTCCGGGTGACTGTCTGTGAGGAGTGTGGTGTGTTCTCTCTGTGTCTGCGTGGGTTTCCTCCGGGTGACTGTCTTTGAGGAGTGTGGTGTGTTCTCCCTGTGTCTGCGTGGGTTTCCTCCGGGTGACTGTCTGTGAGGAGTGTGGTGTGTTCTCCCTGTGTCTGCGTGGGTTTCCTCCGGGTGCTCAGGTTTTAACAATCCAAACACACATGTTGGTGGGTGCAGTGACATTGTCTACAGTTGTGTGTGTGTAACATCCTTTGATTTCATCCAGTGATTCTGGGAAGACTCTGGACACACCGCCACCCTGATCCGGATGAAGTCGAGTGAATGAGTGAATGCTAGATTTCCTGATAGAATACCACTAAACTGGACAAAAAGCAATAACAAAACCTGTATATACAACTTTCCAGCCATTAAAGCAAACAACAGGAGACTCAACAAGCTGCTCCTGAAGAAAGGTGAGTGCTCCAGAGACCGACCTCAGGAACAATGGGAGACATTTTGGAAGACTGAGACATGGAGGAGAAAGAAGACTGAAGAGACCCCACTGGTGGCACTATGAGGACCATCTTAAAGTACCCGATACGAGACAGACACAAGATGAAAGACTGCAGGGCTGGAGACAGGTAATGGACGTGTGGAGAAGAAGTCCCACCCTGACAAGTGAAGGGAACTTAAGAGCAGCAACAGCATCTCCAAACAAACCCTTAAAAATCACCTAAAACAAGTCATAAAAACATGCCCTGCTGAAGGAGGCTTCTTTAATCAAGCCTCCACAGAGCTGATCCAGACTATTAACCCCACTCTGGTGGCTCAGCCAATCATGTAAATCTCTGGAATAGCAACCCGCAGGAGAAGAGGAAGCCTACGAACACTTCTCAGCTTCATAAAAGACATGCAGCCCTCTCTGTTAGAACCACTTTAGAACACATTTCTCAGCCGTTTTACAAAATAAACAGAGAGGAACGCACAGGAAACTGAGTGAATGGGAGGTTTACACACAAGCACAAGCTCGTTATACAACAGTACTGCCTCCCTAAATACTGTCTACAGAAGGGTTGAGTGTCTGTAGAACCATGTAAAGATCCAACTAAAGACCTCATCTGGGGACACTGTCTGTGTGGAGTGTGGGGTGTTCTCTCTGTATCTGCGTGGGTTTCCTCCGGGTGCTCCGGTTTCCTCCCAGCAGGCGGCATAACCTTGTAGACCCTGATGAAAAAAAGAATGAATACAGACCCAACAAGCAGAAATGGAGTGGAGGAGAGGGAGAAGGACTGGTACTTTTTACTGACTGATAAAAGAAGGAAGAAGAACCCGTAAAACTCTTTAAAAAACAGGAGAACTTCAAAGAAGTCACAAAAACATGCTCTACTGGAAGAGACATCCTTAATCAAGCCTCCACAGAGCTGATCCAGACTATTAACTCCACTCTGATGGCACAGCCAATCACGTAAATCTCTGGAATAGCAACCCGCAGGAGAAGAGGAAGCCTAGAAGTGCGTTTAAAACTGGAAAACGAATAAAACACTTGCAGCACACTCTGTTGGAGCCTGTTTATTAGTCAGGGTTTTGGTTTCTAATGCGTTTTTCAGACATTAGTGAATAATTTGGTGTGGCGAATGCTGCGAGGACGTCAGTGGAAAGTGTATGTGCTGATGAGGTGTAGGTACAACACACAACACAGTGAATGAGGCAAAGCAGGTAGTGCTTATGAAAACTAATCTTCATTCTGGGATCACTGCATTCCTGCGCCTGCTAAAAGGGGCGGTCGATATTGTGATATTCATCAGTCTAGCACATTATAGCACACTATACAGAGCATGCCTTTAGTCAGTGATTAACAACTGTGTGTTTCTTCACAAAGAGCACATGATTACACTTGGAGAATTTGAATCATTTTCTTATTAATATCAGGATTTCAGTTTAATTCATGGTATAAGTTAAGGATCACTAGGTAAGAATTTGTATTGCTGCTCATGGGCTCCCCCTACAGTTGCAGAATGAAATTCACTTTTACAGCACTGCCCTGAAATCAAGGGGTGGGACTGGGGTGGTTTCATACCCTTCTCCTAAAGCTACCTAGTGCAGTTTCTGCAGTACTGAGCCCAAAGTAGCAATGACAGAGGCTCTATTTTCTCTATAAGTAATTCTCCAATGAGGTAAAAATACTACCTGGTGTTGCTTTAATTACCACTTGAAAAATCTAAATATGTTTCTTAGTAAGAAAGTAAGAGGACATAATAATAAACTAAAAACAGGTACAAAATCTAAATATTACTCATAAGAAACTAATTATAAGCTAATACTTGAGCAAACCCACTAAGAACTCCTTTACCCGAGATATGCCGGAGTATTCCCCACATGTCAATACACACCAGGGGCATATCTAGGCCCTGGCTATGGGGCTATTGCCCCGAGTTGTTTTCCATTAGCCCCGGGCCTGAGCCTTCCCAATTTGGACCAAGACCCATCCAGTCAGCGTGCAATGAATTCCCTGTGTGCAAGTTCACGTTCGCAGAAACACACTCTTTTCTGACTGTTTGGCCAGACACACATTCCCGAGTCAGATTCAGAACTGTGGTGTGTGGGGACATGATTAGTGCCAACCGTCACGTATTTGGACACTAAAAGCCATGCTTTGTTTGGAACCGGTGCTGGAGGCGTTTTATTCCGTATTTCTGAAGTGAAACTGTTAAGGGAACGTGCTTCCCATTGGTCATCACTTATGTAGCCAATCAGCAGCCAGAGTTAACTGTCCATCATTTAGTGCTACAGCCAATGGAGTCAAAGTCCCTCTGAGATAAACTGCACTGAATGACTTTTTTATTCATTCATTCATTCATTATCTGTAACCCTTATCCAGTTCAGGGTCGCGGTGGGTCCAGAGCCTACCTGGAATCATCGGGCGCATTGTTTCCGTGTTTTTCCATCGGGCGCAATGCTTTTGTTGACATCATGCTACTTTGAGTGTATTAGTTCAGTGCTCACATATTAAAGTCATCTCAAAGTAAATGTACATCCACTGTATTAACTGATACAGCTTTAGTACAACTGTGCTATTAAAGCCCCTCACAGTAAGATCTGATGTCTTGCGGGTTTGATTTGGTAAAGATTTCATAGAACAACATTTCTTCTTGGGGCTAAGCCCTGGGTCTCCTCCCAGTCGAGGCACGCCCCTGATTCACACAAGATTAATATAATCTGGGCTTACTTTTACTGCTCATTTTACAGTAGACTCAGGAATCTTTCCTGAAACACGAGCGTGTACTTTAACCCACAGGTGTAAATAATCCTGTCTGAGTAGGGCTTAAGAGACTGAACCTATAACCACTGTTTACTAGTATGAGTTTCATTTGAACTAGTGTTAATCTGATATTTTTACTGATAAATATGTCATTTTAACCAGTAATAAACACATATCTCCAAGGGCTAGCACAGCTGCTGTAGTAAACTCAAAACAGACATAATTGGAGAGACATGTAGGGAGCTGTAGGTTTGGGGTTAGCTGTGGCCTAATGGTGCACTGTCAGAAGAAAGATCTCTGTGGTGGTACACTCAAGGGCACATATACAGTGTCTTTAATTAGGGAACGTAACTGTACCTTATTCTATATTAACTGTATATTAAAGTTAAGGTACATTACACTTTTAGTAGCTTTAGTGACAGTGATATTACTCTACTGTACCTTTATTGGGCGGCACGGTGGCGCAGCAGGTAGGTGTCACAGTCACACAGCTCCAGGGACCTGGAGGTTGTGGGTTCATTTCCCGCTCCGGGTGACTGTCTGTGAGGAGTGTGGTGTGTTCTCCCTGTGTCTGCGTGGGTTTCCTCCGGATGACTGTCTGTGAGGAGTGTGGTGTGTTCTCTCTGTGTCTGTGTGGGTTTCCTCCGGATGACTGTCTGTGAGGAGTGTGGTGTGTTCTCCCTGTGTCTGCGTGGGTTTCCTCCGGATGACTGTCTGTGAGGAGTGTGGTGTGTTCTCCCTGTGTCTGTGTGGGTTTCCTCCAGGTGACTGTCTGTGAGGAGTGTGGTGTGTTCTCCCTGTGTCTGCGTGGGTTTCCTCCGGGTGACTGTCTGTGAGGAGTGTGGTGTGTTTTTCCTGTGTCTGCGTGGGTTTCCTCCGGGTGACTGTCTGTGAGGAGTTTGGTGTGTTTTCCCTGTGTCTGCGTGGGTTTCCTCCGGGTGCTCCGGTTTCTGAGAGTGTAAGAGAGGCAGGGTTGGGGAAATTGGGGGCAGTGGGAGGGAAGGATCAGCCCTGTCTCCTCCCTCAACATCCACAGCTGGGGTGCCCATGAGCAAGGTGCTGGGGATGATTGAATGAGTGATTGTCAGCCCTGGCCGGGTCATAGCAGCAGGATACGAGAAAGCCATCGTCCTCTACAGCAGTGTCATCTTTACAAGGCAGTCAGGGAAATCTGTCAGAAGCTCTATGAACTGATCTGTGTGGATTTCAGGAGGGTGAAGTGTAGCTGTGTTGTTATTAGTGCTGGATATTTGTGAATGTGTATAAACACAGGCAGTCCGGAGCTGTGTTAGACAGATAAATAAATCCATCTGTGCCTCAGGACCTGGTGATGCACATCGTACATTGTTAAAATGCCTCGAGGCATATTTCTGACACATCACAAAAACACAGCACACTGATGAAGCCTCTTTCTGTGTTTATATCTCTGTTCCTCAACACCATGCGCAGGGGGCATTTTTATCAGCTACGCTGCTGACTCTGACAGACCGTCAGCTCAGATAAGAGACGTCTTCACAAACAGAGGAGTAAAACAACCGAGTGTTACCTCTACCCTCTCTCTCTCCTTCCTCCTGTGAAGTGCTGACTAATTAACATTTAAAAGCCGTATTCGGAGGTAAACGCAGCGGCCTGATGCTCACTGGGTCGTAAACACAGCTCCTCCTTCGTAGGAGAAGTGCACACCATGTGAAATCCCTGGGGTCTTGCCTTTTCGTCTCCCGTACGCAGTACGCAGCTTTCACATAGGAACTCAGAAACGGCTCATTAACTTCATGAGGCACTAAAGCCAGCGCGTGGTGTTACTGTTCTGGTGCTTTAAAGGTCCACACTGATGCGGGGCTTTAATGCACTGAGGACAGAGAGAACAGGAGCCCTGGAAAATACTACAGAGTTATATTAAATGAGACGTACCCACCACTTTTCCACAAGGGAACACAGTTCTGAAACAGCTGTGACCTGCTTTGGTCAAAACACCACAATCATCAAACCCCACAGCAGTGTTCTCCCTCTGTGTAAACAGCCCTGTTCAGAATGCACCTGTTCCTTTAAATGATAATGAGCCGCTCGCTGTTCACCCCGACCCCGAGCGCACAGCAGTGAGGAGCGAGGAGCAGAAGCTCTGGTTTTTAGCCGTTTTCACTCTGTTCTCTTTCTTCTCCGTTTTTACTCAGTGCTCTTATTTCTCCGCGCTCGTTGTGTCTGTTTTGCTGTGTTTAACCTCGTCTTTGAGCTCTCACATAAACACGGGTCCAGCACTGTGATTGGACAGACTCAGACAAGGGGGCGGGGCCATTCTAAAGTCTCTGCATTTGACGTCAGAAGCGGAGCAGAATCAGACTTATGCCCCCTTTAGGACAGGTTTATGGTTCACAAGTGTGATATTTAGTTTCTTGAGGTGTGATAAATTTGAGCAATGCAAAAAAAGAACCAGGGTTTCTTCCACAGTCGTGCCACACTCAATCATTACCATCAAAAACAACGTATAAAAATGATTCCTGAAGTTATTTAATTAACACACAGACGACACACTCTTCTCCACTTACTGACGTTAGAGAGACCCGTTCTGCCTCAGTTTTAGACTAGGACCAGTTAAGCTCAGCAGTGACTCCTGTTTCTAACCGGGCTTTAGCTCAGTGGTCTCTGGACCGTAATTCTGCCTGGACTGGTGAGGATGTCCTCTCTGAACCACACCACAAAGCGTACGCGTAAGTCCCTCTGGAGAAGAGCATCTGCTAAACACAATTTGAAGCAGGGGAACTGTGGTGATGAGGAGCAATCCAGTGCTTTGTGATGAGACAGAGTGGATCCAGAACTGATCCTCCAACATCAGCACCGGGGCTCACTGCTGTTTATTCGGCTGAAATCCTCACAGCAATGTTCCAACACTCATCTAAAGGCTGTTATTGCAGGAAAGAGGATTAAACTCCTTACTAATAGCCTTCATTTCAGGAGAATTGCTGGATAAGCAGGTGTCCACAAACTGCCGGCCATAGAGCGTGAGTGTGTGTCTCTGCTGTTTTGCTAAGTACAGAGGAATGTGTGGGAAGGAAAGCCGGGAGCCATCATCCATATGCTACAGACACAGCAGACGGAGACAGGGCTAAACCCTAGAGCACTGCTTTACGTGAGGCACAGCAGTTTCACACCATTTCCCCGACACTTGCGTCCTCATGAGAAGGAATCCTAAATTAATACGTTAAGACATTACCGGACCGTCCAGGGACTTGGGGGGGTGGAGGGAGGGGCACTAATTGAAGGCTTTCTGGTGCGCAAGAATAGGCTCCTCACCAGTCGCGTACCCTAATTGTGCTCCGATATCCCCAGTGCGGTGCTGAGTCATTGAGATTCCGCTGCCTCGGCATGGGGCCATGCGCAGGCCCTTCTCCACTTTAAATTCATAAGGAGAGGCTGGAAAGGGCGGAAGGCCCGTAGCCCGAGTCCCATGCTCTCTCCAGCTCATTAGCAGCTCTTCCTCTGAGCGATAACAGACAGGATCCGCTACGGCTCCTCTCAAACACGCAACAACAGCAACCTGCTGCCTCACTGTATCTCACTCTGGGGAAGGGCAGCAGCAGGCGAGATGTTTGATACAATATCTCCGCTGTGTTTGGAAATGTCCAATGTCCGTACAGGCTACGTTTAACTGGAGATAGAAGGCGGATAGCAGAGCTTACCTGTGATTACACATGGTGAGACAAAATGTAAAACGGCTGTAGCTGTGGGCCTGGTTTAGACACAAATTGGACACAGTTCCATCTTGTTATGCTCAAGATTGATGCACAAGCCCAAACACGCTGTTAACATGTACTTCTCTTCCTCATGCATATGCATTCTGGCACAAAACGGAGTGCAGCTGGAGAGTACTACCGGCCTCCATCTCTGGATTGGTGGAATGGCCCCTCCTCTTTCCTCATCTTACTTTTGGCACATGTGACAGATCTGGGCAGTTTGCATGCTGCTGTGTGTTAAGCTATCATTCCATTAACGGCGTTTGTTTGACACTGTTTGAAAAGAAGCAGTGGGTCGGCCTCAAGTGTCTCATCACGAGGCGCTGGTGTCACTGTGTGCACTCAGGGGAGACTTAATGGTGGAGATAATTAATTATTGAAGCAAAACATTTAGGCAAAATCTCATAATAAACAAAACAACAGATGTGTATTTGTCAGCTCCTGTTGTGGGGGATGGACCACTCTGTAGAGTTTGGACCCAAAACCCCTGGCTATAATATTCAGATGCCCCTGAATGCCTTCAGTAGCTGGATCATGTTTTTCAGCCTTCAGTAGAGTGACACAACTCCAGGACTAGGTCAGGAAACGCCTGCATTAGAGTTCTTTCAAAGGCAACATACGATTCTGGAGAGTTACTGTTCTCACAGCAAAACAAACAACCCCCTCCTGTTTGTGTTCATCCAGAAGCTCAGCATCTTTTAAGGTGGACTGATCTGAGTGGTCTGAGTAAGAAGCGGCTGTAGTTTGTTCATGGTTAAAGTTTAACCAGTCTGTAAGTTTTTATTCACTGTTTGAATTCGAGCTGCTTAGTTTCATAGCACATGCGCTCTGATTACTTTCATGGGAAGTCTGCGGTCTCCTGAATTTGGATACAGTTCCACCTTAAGCAATGTAAGTGAAACAGCAAAAACAAGTCAAATTTACCCACTTACGGAGCAGGAATAGAGCAACATTCTCATCCCTTTCCATGCTTTTCTACATTCAGAGTTCCCTCCACTTTCCAAATGCCATTTCTCAGTCAGAGACACACAGAGAGAACGCCAGGGCTGCATACAAACACACCACAGAGCTAGCAAATGTGTTTTGGAAAACACTTGTCAACTCCTCCTTTAACAGTGGCAACAAGGAACGCATTCAGACACCGGTTATCAACCTCACAGTCAGAAGAACACTCTCAGGACTAAATGCATATAATGGAGAAGACCTGGCCCAAAATAGTCTGCGATGAGGGCGCAATAGGCACGCACACTCCTTCTTGTGGCTTAACAAACACTATAGTCTTTATAGTAGAATAGCTCCAGAATGTTTTCTTAGGAGAGAACCTCACTCTGCTTTTCCAACTCTGTGTATGAGTGAGAATCTAGAGGGTAGCGCTACACACCGGTCATGTGACATACCACAGTGTAAGGAGAACTGAATGTTACATTTATACACACTGCGAGCACATATTGCGGTCACATGGAGTCACAGTTCCCACTGTGTCTGCGCTCTTATGAACATCTGGCCCAGTGTGAGGCTCTGGCTCTGGTCCAGCTGTTTAATCCCGGACCCTTCAGTTATAGTCAGAGCCCTGATTTATGAGCTCGTATTCATACAGCGAACATTTTTCCTTCTACTATTTTGAGGGATATATTATAATTTTACATGAGTCATTCGTCCTCTACGAAGGTGCTGCAGCACTAGTGAGCAGTGCACTCCTACTGAGAGTGAATTAGATCATCAGGGCCTTCGGAGGCAGTGACAGATTTCCTATAGCAGTTAGAACTGGTATAACACAGGGTTATCTGTCTTTAACACAGCCCGGGAGAGAGAGAGAGCTCAGGTACGGGAAAGAAAAATTACAGCTGCACTAGGGGTGAGCGATATTGCCCTAAAATAATATCACAATATTTCAGGGCATTTTGGAGATAATGATATTTTGGTGATATGAACACAACACTGAATAAAAATTATTAATTTCAAAAACACACTATTGCAACAAAATAAACTTGACATTACTATTATTTATTAATTCATTGTCTGTATCCAGTTCAGGGCGACGGTGGGTCCGGAGCCTACCCGGAATCTCTGGGCGCAAGGCGGGAACACACCTTGGAGGGGGCGCCAGTCCTTCAAAGGGCAACACACACTCACACCTACGGACAATTTTGATTCACCATTCCACCTATCGATGTGTGTTTTTGGACTGTGGGGGGAAACCAGAGCACCCGGAGGAAACCCATGCAGACACAGGGAGAACACACCACACTCCTCACAGACAGTCACCTGGAGGAAACCCACACAGACACAGGGAGAACACACCACACTCCTCACAGACAGTCACCCGGAGGAAACCCATGCAGACACAGAGAGAACACACCACACTCCTCACAGACAGTCACCTGGAGGAAACCCATGCAGACACAGGGAGAACACACCAACTCCACACAGACAGTCACCCGGAGGAAACCCACGCAGACACAGGGAGAACACACCAACTCCTCACAGACAGTCACCCGGAGGAAACCCATGCAGACACAGGGAGAACACACCAACTCCTCACAGACAGTCACCCGGAGGAAACCCACGCAGACACAGGGAGAACACACCAACTCCACACAGACAGTCACCCGGAGGAAACCCACGCAGACACAGGGAGAACACACCAACTCCTCACAGACAGTCACCCGGAGGAAACCCATGCAGACACAGGGAGAACACACCAACTCCTCACAGACAGTCACCCGGAGGAAACCCACGCAGACACAGGGAGAACACACCAACTCCACACAGACAGTCACCCGGAGGAAACCCACGCAGACACAGGGAGAACACACCAACTCCTCACAGACAGTCACACGGAGGAAACCCATGCAGACACAGGGAGAACACACCACACTCCTCAGACAGTCACCCGGAGGAAACCCACTCAGACACAGAGAGAACACACCACACTCCTCACAGACAGTCACCCGGAGGAAGCCCACGCAGACACAGAGAGAACACACCACACTCCTCACAGACAGTCACCCGGAGGAAACCCACGCAGACACAGAGAGAACACACCACACTCCTCACAGACAGTCACCCGGAGGAAACCCACGCAGACACAGGGAGAACACACCACACTCCTCACAGACAGTCACCCGGAGGAAACCCACGCAGACACAGTGGGAACACACCACACTCCTCACAGACAGTCACCCGGAGGAAACCCACGCAGACACTGAGAGAACACACCACACTCCTCACAGACAGTCACCCGGAGGAAACCCACTCAGACACAGAGAGAACACACCACACTCCTCACAGACAGTCACCCGGAGGAAACCCACGCAGACACAGGGAGAACACACCACACTCCTCACAGACAGTCACCCGGAGGAAACCCACGCAGACACAGGGGGAACACACCACACTCCTCACAGACAGTCACCCAACCCACAACCTCCAGGACCCTGGAGCTGTGACAGAGACACTACCTGCTGCACCACCGTGCCGCCACTAATAATTATATGAACTCAAATATATTTTTACATAACACCATGGTTTATTGTACATTGATTATTTTGTAACCAAACACCCTCCACAAAAGTCACTCCCCTTTTTTTGGAGCAGATTCCTCTGCCACAGAGACACTTTCCACCGTACTTCACCGTGTCTAAACGACTTGTATAAAGAACGCCGGCCGTATCATGGGTAACTGCATGATGTCATTACGTAAACAAGTCAGAACATCACTCTTATCACAATATAGACTTTTGATATTGTTTTAAATTATTTGACGATATTATCTCAAGCGATACGAAATGGCACAGTCCAATGCAAACACTTTTAAACACGTCGCACACGTACCTTAGTGTCTCTGTCCACTTCAGCTCCAGCTCCAGGGCCATTTTATCCATTTTGAGCTTCTCCTCCTCTTTGGTGGAGATAAGTTTGGCGTCATGCTGCTGTTTCTGAGTCTCCATCTCTCCCTGTTGAGGTGGAGAGGAAAGAAAAGGTGAGTGTTGAGGATTAGTCATATACTGAGTCCCTAAAAACCATTGGCCATTTCATCAGAAACATTTAAAATGATAGAATCAATGCCATCTGTCTGCAGCGCCTCGGTTTCACTCCCGCAGGTTTGGAGCAGTATGCTGAGGCTTGTTTTGGTTTTTCTTAACGAGGTAATATTTTATTTAGTGTTACACTTATATAGCGCCTTTCTAGAAATTCAATACTGGACCCCAGCTAATTCCACCACAGAAGGGAAAAGAAGAGCTGGGAGGGTCTTTCTTATCCGCAGCCATCCATCAAGCCTTAGAGGCTGAAAGAGGTAAGTCAGAGCAGGAAATATGAAGCAGTCCTGGACCCATCCATCCTCATTTGCACCAGAGCTCTGCTCCAGACTGGCAGCTCCAGCCCCCACACACATTCACAACGGGGGCTGGTCAAGACAACGAGATGTTCAGGTATGAAGAGCTCCCGCTAATGATGTACCTCCGCCACCCTGCTACCACACCGTCAGCATGCATAATTTAGCACGACCCTTGTCACACGTGTCACTCGAGTCGCAGCTGTCATCAACATCGGTATTCATGAGAAGAGGAGCACATGACTGACAAGTGGGCTACACTTCACAGCAGACAGAAATCCCCCCCCCCCCCATATACCTCCATCCTTGCTTCACATAACTCAAAACAGGTGGGGGAACTCCAACCTGGAGCCTTGCCCTTAAGCGAGGGACTAGCTCCCGATCTGCGGAACCACCATCAACTCATGTTATATGGACTGATGACCCACCACCTGAAGAAACTTGGTTCACACACCACTTCTGGTGAATTGATGGTGGTCTCTGGGATTGCGATTTTAGTGCGAGGCACTCCCTCGCTTAAGGGCAAGGCCTCCCTGTTCCTCCAGGTTGGAGATTTGCCTGCTTCTGAGCCTCGGGGACTCTGCTGGATATGTGGTAGCCACAGCAGATCAGTGGTCCCCCACTGATACAACGTCAGCACAAGTGCGTTCTCTGCCTATCACACTCTGGACGTCTTCGCTGTTATGCTTCCCCTGCTCTGCCTCTAGAGGTCGCATAACTTGAATGTAGTAGTGCAGTGTCCAGAATCTGAGATGTGTGACCTCTGGCAGCTAGGTAGGTGAACTACAATGACACAGAAACTGCCTAGTGCACCTTTAAGTTCCTAGACATCCCCAGCTCGAAGAACTAACCTGGTACTAACCAGCATCAGTGAGTTAGGTACTGCTACCTCATTACGGCTAGCTAACAAGCTACTGCCTTTCCCATGCTGCTGATAAGTGCGGATAGGAACTGTTAGGCTAGCCAGCGTCACGGTCATTCAGATAGTCTTTTCACGGTTGATCTGCCCCGAACCTTGAAGGAAATTCCATAGAGGAGTGTGTCAAAAGCTTGTTGACACTGCTCTTTATTTTCTTAATGCTATTACATGCTTTAATGTGTAATTTTTCTCATAGCACCACGACCAACATGAAGCATCAGTCAAAGTGGTCAGCAGAGTGCAGAGTTCTGACCTGCAGAGCTGTGAGGAGATTTGTTGTTTCTCTCAGTCTGGCACGGGTAGCATCAAGCTCTTCTAGAAGCTTCTCCTGAGCGTCCTTCAGGCTGCAGATGTGTCCCTTTGCAGAGCCCAGTCTCTGCTCTCCCTCCTTCACCATCTCCTGTAGACGACTCACCTGAGAGAGAGAGAGAGAAAGGTTAGAATGGCATAAGCACATACCTGAAGAGGACATACCGCCATTGACAAAACAATAATGCACCCAGAGAACTCCAAACTCAGCATGCAAATATGTCTCTGGCAAATATGCAAATGATTACAGCTGTGGTCTGATTAGACACTGGGCGCCCTATAAAAAGACACTCAGAGGCTACTTTCGTAGTGAAGAGATCAATGACTGCTGAACACACTCAAAGACATTTTGCCCAGTTGACAGAATTTCACTGAGAAGCAGGATGATTTCGACAAATTGCCCATAATCGAGGCTGTCCGGACCAAGCTGTTAGGAACAGATGTGTCCTGGACTGCTACGAACTGGAACTGTATTGTCTTTAGCCACAAATCTAGGTTCTATTTGGGATCTGACGGTGTCTGGTTCGAGCAGAGGTCTCGCGGTAAGTGCTTGAATCCTGCCTTTGCTGTGGAGCGACATACTGCCCCCTGCTGGTGGGATGATCTGGGGTAACGCTCGCCCACAGCAAATGTTTCTCAAGAATGTCTGATCCATTTCCGTGGCTTGTCAGGTAGCAAGAGCTATGAAACTAAACAACTCGAGCTGGCATCAGCTTCAGCAACATAAGAGTGTGCAGGATCTACAGGCCCAGCTGTTACATCATCTGTGGGTAAATGTGCTGCAGGATGCTATAAGGTAGCTGTATGACTCCATGACCAACCATATCTCATCTTTTATCCAGGCTAGATGTGGCCCAACTTTCAGCCTTCAGTCGATTCTGCAGGGGATTTTCTGATCGGTGATTATAACTGTGTGTTTACACTGTGCCGGACGAGACTAGTGTGTGTGTGTGTGTGTGAAAATTGAAAATAAATCTTCCTGAAACTATTTGAAATGCTGTTGACTGTAACTGATGGATGTAGCGGTGTCTATAAGTTGTTATTGAGACTTAATGAAGTTTGGACCTTCACTGGAGGAAATTGCAGCAGCTGGACCTCATTTCACAGAAATTAATTGCCCTCGTTTTACAGTGTTCTTAACGAATGATGTTATAAGCTGAAATTAAACAGTCATACACCCTGTTTGTACATGTCTAGCGTACAATTATATAAATATGTTAGCAAAAATACAAGCTTAAACAGATATTACAATGTATTATATTTGTTATGTAACACCTTATGCACTTCTAAAGTCTTTAAAACACAGGGTTCACAGGGAGTGTCACTGAAAGGACAGTAATGGCTAACACCAAAAAGGCTATTCCTCTACTGTCTGCAGCAGCAGTGGGGCAGAGAGAGTCAGCTCTGGGAGCAGAGAGCCTATTAAAGCCCAGTGAGGGTAATGAGACGCTAAACACGCAGCAGTGAAATTAATCACTCAGAAACAGAACCCACACCCGTCTGCACAACCCAGAGACACAGCTCCAACAGTCACAGCTCCAACAGACACAGAGACACAGCTCCAACAGACACAGAGACACAGCTCCAACAGACACAGAGACACAGCCCCAACAGACACAGAGACACAGCTCCAACAGACACAGAGACACAGCTCCAACAGACACAGAGACACAGCTCCAACAGTCACAGAGACACAGCTCCAACAGAAATAGAGACACAGCTCCAACAGAAATAGAGACACAGCTCCAACAGACACAGAGACACAGCTCCAACAGACACAGAGACACAGCTCCAACAGAAACAGAGACACAGCTCCAACAGAAACAGAGACACAGCTCCAACAGAAACAGAGACACAGCTCCAACAGTCACAGCTCCAACAGACACAGAGACACAGCTCCAACAGAAATATAGACACAGCTCCAACAGACACAGCTCCAACAGTCACAGAGACACAGCTCCAACAGAAACAGAGACACAGCCCCAACAGAAATATAGACACAGCTCCAACAGACACAGCTCCAACAGTCACAGAGACACAGCTCCAACAGAAATAGAGACACAGCTCCAACAGAGACAGAGACACAGCTCCAACAGTCACAGCTCCAACAGACACAGCTCCAACAGTCACAGAGACACAGCTCCAACAGAAATAGAGACACAGCTCCAACAGAAACAGAGACACAGCTCCAACAGTCACAGCTCCAACAGACACAGCTCCAACAGTCACAGAGACACAGCTCCAACAGAAATAGAGACACAGCTCCAACAGAAACAGAGACACAGCTCCAACAGTCACAGCTCCAACAGAAACAGAGACACAGCCCCAACAGACACAGAGACACAGCTCCAACAGAAATAGAGACACAGCTCCAACAGACACAGAGACACAGCTCCAACAGACACAGAGACACAGCTCCAACAGAAACAGAGACACAGCTCCAACAGTCACAGCTCCAACAGACACAGAGACACAGCTCCAACAGAAACAGAGACACAGCTCCAACAGAAACAGAGACACAGCCCCAACAGACACAGAGACACAGCTCCAACAGACACAGAGACACAGCTCCAACAGACACAGAGACACAGCTCCAACAGACACAGAGACACAGCTCCAACAGACACAGCTCCAACAGACACAGAGACAAAGCTGAAACAGACACAGAGACACAGCTGCAACAGACAAAGCTGAAACAGACACAGAGACACAGCTGCAACAGACACAGAGACACATCTCCAACAGAAATAGAGACACAGCTCCAACAGACACAGAGACAAAGCTGAAACAGACACAGAGACACAGCTGCAACAGACACAGAGACAAAGCTGAAACAGACACAGAGACAAAGCTGAAACAGACACAGAGACACAGCTCCAACAGACACAGAGACACAGCTACAACAGAAATAGAGACACAGCTCCAACAGACACAGAGACACAGCTCCAACAAACACAGCTCCGACTGACACAGAGACACAGCTCCAACAGACACAGAGACAAAGCTGAAACAGACACAGAGACACAGCTGCAACTGACACAGCTCCAACAGACACAGAGACACAGCTCCAACAGACACAGCTCCGACAGACACAGAGACACAGCTCCGACAGACACAGGGACACAGCTCCAACAGACACAGCTCCGACAGACACAGAGACACAGCTCCGACAGACACAGGGACACAGCTCCAGCAGACACAGCTCCGACCGACACAGGGACACAGCTCCAGCAGACACAGCTCCGACAGACACAGAGACACAGCTCCAGCAGACACAGCTCCGACCGACACAGAGACACAGCTCCGACAGGCACAGCTCCAACAGACACAGAGACACAGCTCTGACAGACACAGACACACAGACACAGAGACACAGCTCCGACAGACACAGAGACACAGGTCCAGCAGACACAGCTCCGACAGACACAGAGACACAGCTCCAACAGTCACAGAGACACAGCTCCAACAGAAATAGAGACACAGCTCCAACAGACACAGAGACACAGCTCCAACAGAAACAGAGACACAGCTCCAACAGTCACAGCTCCAACAGACACAGAGACACAGCTCCAACAGAAACAGAGACACAGCTCCAACAGAAACAGAGACACAGCTCCAACAGTCACAGAGACACAGCTCCAACAGAAATAGAGACACAGCTCCAACAGACACAGAGACACAGCTCCAACAGAAATATAGACACAGCTCCAACAGACACAGCTCCAACAGTCACAGAGACACAGCTCCAACAGAAACAGAGACACAGCCCCAACAGAAATATAGACACAGCTCCAACAGACACAGCTCCAACAGTCACAGAGACACAGCTCCAACAGAAATAGAGACACAGCTCCAACAGAAACAGAGACACAGCTCCAACAGTCACAGCTCCAACAGACACAGCTCCAACAGTCACAGAGACACAGCTCCAACAGAAATAGAGACACAGCTCCAACAGAAACAGAGACACAGCTCCAACAGTCACAGCTCCAACAGACACAGAGACACAGCTCCAACAGAAACAGAGACACAGCTCCAACAGTCACAGCTCCAACAGACACAGCTCCAACAGTCACAGAGACACAGCTCCAACAGAAATAGAGACACAGCTCCAACAGAAACAGAGACACAGCTCCAACAGTCACAGCTCCAACAGAAACAGAGACACAGCCCCAACAGACACAGAGACACAGCTCCAACAGAAATAGAGACACAGCTCCAACAGACACAGAGACACAGCTCCAACAGACACAGAGACACAGCTCCAACAGTCACAGCTCCAACAGACACAGCTCCAACAGTCACAGAGACACAGCTCCAACAGAAATAGAGACACAGCTCCAACAGAAACAGAGACACAGCTCCAACAGACACAGAGACACAGCTCCAACAGACACAGAGACACAGCTCCAACAGAAACAGAGACACAGCTCCAACAGTCACAGCTCCAACAGACACAGAGACACAGCTCCAACAGAAACAGAGACACAGCTCCAACAGAAACAGAGACACAGCCCCAACAGACACAGAGACACAGCTCCAACAGAAATAGAGACACAGCTCCAACAGACACAGAGACACAGCTCCAACAGACACAGAGACACAGCTCCAACAGACACAGAGACACAGCTCCAACAGACACAGAGACAAAGCTGAAACAGACACAGAGACACAGCTGCAACAGACAAAGCTGAAACAGACACAGAGACACAGCTGCAACAGACACAGAGACACAGCTCCAACAGAAATAGAGGCACAGCTCCAACAGACACAGAGACAAAGCTGAAACAGACACAGAGACACAGCTGCAACAGACACAGAGACAAAGCTGAAACAGACACAGAGACAAAGCTGAAACAGACACAGAGACACAGCTCCAACAGACACAGAGACACAGCTCCAACAGAAATAGAGACACAACTCCAACAGAAACAGAGACACAGCTCCAACAGACACAGCTCCAACAGACACAGAGACACAGCTCCAACAAACACAGCTCCGACTGACACAGAGACACAGCTCCAACAGACACAGAGACAAAGCTGAGACAGACACAGAGACACAGCTGCAACAGACACAGCTCCAACTGACACAGAGACACAGCTCCAACAGACACAGCTCCAACTGACACAGAGACACAGCTCCAACAGACACAGCTCCAACAGACACAGCTCCGACAGACACAGAGACACAGCTCCGACAGACACAGGGACACAGCTCCAGCAGACACAGCTCCGACCGACACAGGGACACAGCTCCAGCAGACACAGCTCCGACAGACACAGAGACACAGCTCCAGCAGACACAGCTCCGACCGACACAGAGACACAGCTCCGACAGACACAGAGACACAGCTCTGACAGACACAGACACACAGACACAGAGACACAGGTCCAGCAGACACAGCTCCGACAGACACAGAGACACAGCTCCAACAGTCACAGAGACACAGCTCCAACAGAAATAGAGACACAGCTCCAACAGACACAGAGACACAGCTCCAACAGAAACAGAGACACAGCTCCAACAGTCACAGCTCCAACAGACACAGAGACACAGCTCCAACAGAAATATAGACACAGCTCCAACAGACACAGCTCCAACAGTCACAGAGACACAGCTCCAACAGAAACAGAGACACAGCCCCAACAGAAATATAGACACAGCTCCAACAGAAATAGAGACACAGCTCCAACAGAAACAGAGACACAGCTCCAACAGTTACAGCTCCAACAGACACAGCTCCAACAGTCACAGAGACACAGCTCCAACAGAAATAGAGACACAGCTCCAACAGAAACAGAGACACAGCTCCAACAGTCACAGCTCCAACAGACACAGAGACACAGCTCCAACAGAAACAGAGACACAGCTCCAACAGTCACAGCTCCAACAGACACAGCTCCAACAGTCACAGAGACACAGCTCCAACAGAAATAGAGACACAGCTCCAACAGAAACAGAGACACAGCTCCAAAAGTCACAGCTCCAACAGAAACAGAGACACAGCCCCAACAGACACAGAGACACAGCTCCAACAGAAATAGAGACACAGCTCCAACAGACACAGCTCCAACAGACACAGAGACACAGCTCCAACAGAAACAGAGACACAGCTCCAACAGAAACAGAGACACAGCCCCAACAGACACAGAGACACAGCTCCAACAGAAATAGAGACACAGCTCCAACAGACACAGAGACACAGCTCCAACAGACACAGAGACACAGCTCCAACAGACACAGAGACACAGCTCCAACAGACACAGAGACAAAGCTGAAACAGACACAGAGACACAGCTGCAACAGACACAAAGACACAGCTCCAACAGAAATAGAGACACAGCTCCAACAGACACAGAGACAAAGCTGAAACAGACACAGAGACACAGCTGCAACAGACACAGAGACAAAGCTGAAACAGACACAGAGACAAAGCTGAAACAGACACAGAGACACAGCTCCAACAGACACAGAGACACAGCTCCAACAGAAATAGAGACACAGCTCCAACAGAAACAGAGACACAGCTCCAACAGACACAGCTCCAACAGACACAGAGACACAGCTCCAACAAACACAGCTCCGACTGACACAGAGACACAGCTCCAACAGACACAGAGACAAAGCTGAAACAGACACAGAGACACAGCTGCAACAGACACAGCTCCAACTGACACAGAGACACAGCTCCAACAGACACAGCTCCAACAGACACAGCTCCGACAGACACAGAGACACAGCTCCGACAGACACAGGGACACAGCTCCAGCAGACACAGCTCCAACAGACACAGCTCCGACAGACACAGAGACACAGCTCCGACAGACACAGGGACACAGCTCCAGCAGACACAGCTCCGACCGACACAGGGACACAGCTCCAGCAGACACAGCTCCAACAGACACAGAGACACAGCTCCAGCAGACACAGCTCTGACCGACACAGAGACACAGCTCCGACAGACACAGAGACACAGCTCTGACAGACACAGACACACAGACACAGAGACACAGCTCCGACAGACACAGAGACACAGGTCCAGCAGACACAGCTCCGACAGACACAGAGACACAGCTCCAACAGACACAGAGACACAGCTCCAGCAGACACAGAGACACAGCTCCGACAGACACAGCTCCGACAGACACAGCTCCGACAGACACAGCTCCGACCGACACAGCTCCGACCGACACAGAGACACAGCTCCGACAGACACAGAGACACAGCTCCGACCGACACAGCTCCAACAGACACGGAGACACAGCTCCGACAGACACAGCTCTGGCAGACACAGAGACACAGCTCCGACAGACACAGAGACACAGCTCCGATAGACACAGCTCCAACAGACACAGAGACACAGCTCCAGCAGACACAGGGACACAGCTCCAGCAGACACAGCTCCGAGAGACATAGAGACACAGCTCCGACTGACACAGAGACACAGCGACACAGCTCCAACAGACACAGAGACACAGCTCCAACAGACACAGAGACACAGCTCCAACAGACACAGCTCCGACTGACACAGAGACACAGCTCCGACTGACACAGAGACACAGCTCCAACAGACACAGAGACACAGCTCCAACAGACACAGAGACACCAACAGACACAGCTCCGACAGACACAGAGACACAGCTCCAGCAGACACAGCTCCAGCAGACACAGCTCCGACAGACACAGAGACACAGCTCCAGCAGACACAGCTCCAGCAGACACAGCTCCGACAGACACAGAGACACAGCTCCAGCAGACACAGCTCCAACAGACACAGAGACACAGCTCCAGCAGACACAGCTCCAACAGTCACAGCTTCGACAGACACAGCTCCGACAGACACAGCTCCGACAGACACAGCTCCGACAGACACAGAGACACAGCTCCGACAGACACAGAGACACAGCTCCGACAGACACAGCTCCAACAGACACAGAGACACAGCTCCGACAGACACAGCTCCGGCAGACACAGAGACACAGCTCCGATAGACACAGCTCCAAGAGACACAGCTCCAACTGACACAGAGACACAGCTCCGATAGACACAGCTCCAACAGACACAGAGACACAGCTCCGGCAGACACAGAGACACAGCTCCGACAGACACAGCTCCAACAGACACAGCTCCAACTGACACAGAGACACAACTCCAGCAGACACAGAGACACAGCTGCAACAGACACAGCTCCGACAGACACAGAGACACAGCTCCGATAGACACAGCTCCGACAGACACAGCTCCAACAGACACAGAGACATAGCTCCAGCAGATACAGCTCCAACAGACACAGCTCCGACAGACACAGAGACACAGCTCCGACAGACACAGAGACACAGCTCCGACAGAAACAGCTCCAACAGACACAGAGACACAGCTCCGACAGACACAGCTCCGGCAGACACAGAGACACAGCTCCGATAGACACAGCTCCAACAGACACAGAGACACAGCTCCGATAGACACAGCTCCGACAGACACAGAGACACAGCTCCGATAGACACAGCTCCAACAGACACAGAGACACAGCTCCGATAGACACAGCTCCAACAGACACAGAGACACAGCTCCGATAGACACAGCTCCGACAGACACAGAGACACAGCTCCGATAGACACAGCTCCAACAGACACAGAGACACAGCTCCGATAGACACAGCTCCAACAGACACAGAGACACAGCTCCGATAGACACAGCTCCGACAGACACAGAGACACAGCTCCGACAGACACAGAGACACAGCTCCGATAGACACAGCTCCAACAGACACAGAGACACAGCTCCGGCAGACACAGAGACACAGCTCCGACAGACACAGCTCCAACAGACACAGCTCCAACTGATACAGAGACACAGCTCCAGCAGACACAGAGACACAGCTGCAACAGACACAGCTCCGACAGACACAGAGACACAGCTCCGATAGACACAGCTCCAACAGACACAGAGACACAGCTCCAGCAGATACAGCTCCAACAGACACAGGGACACAGCTCCAGCTGACACAGCTCCGACAGACACAGCTCCGACAGACACAGAGACACAGCTCCGACAGACACAGAGACACAGCTCCGACAGACAGAGCTCCAACAGACACAGAGACACAGCTCCGGTAGACACAGAGACACAGCTCCGACAGACACAGCTCCAACAGACACAGCTCCAACTGACACAGAGACACAGCTCCAGCAGACACAGAGACACAGCTGCAACAGACACAGCTCCGACAGACACAGAGACACAGCTCCGATAGACACAGCTCCGACAGACACAGCTCCAACAGACACAGAGACACAGCTCCAGCAGATACAGCTCCAACAGACACAGGGACACAGCTCCAGCTGACACAGCTCCGACCGACACAGAGACACAGCTCCAGCAGACACAGCTCCGACCGACACAGAGACACAGCTCCGACAGACACAGCTCCAACAGACACAGAGACACAGCTCCGACAGACACAGACACAGAGACACAGACACAGCTCCGACCGACACAGAGACACAGCTCCGACAGACACAGACACAGAGACACAGACACAGCTCCGACCGACACAGAGACACAGCTCCGACCGACACAGAGACACAGCTCCGACAGACACAGCTCCAACAGACACAGAGACACAGCTCCGACAGACACAGACACAGACACAGCTCTGACAGACACAGAGACACAGACACAGAGAGCAGATCTGTAGGTGTTCTCACCTCATTGTTGGCCATGTTGAGCTTGACAGTGAGCTCTTCCCTCAGGACGTCCAGCTGCTCTCGCAGTCGCTTCTTCTGCTCCTCCAGAGAACTGCGTTCCCTCTCAAACTGCTGCTCCATCTCCTGAGGAACAACACAACACCACAGTGAGAAACAGCTGTGGACACACACACACACACAGGATATAGTCCAAAGGACATAGCCAACAGGAGAGCGCTCATAGGATGCCATCCACAGGACGCTGTCGGCTGGATGTTTTTGGTCGGTGGACTGCTCTCTGCAGACAAAATGTAATAATTAATTCCAATAGTAACTAAGGTTTGTATAAAACATCTAACAGATGTCTGTGCTTCAAAATAATCATTCCACATCTAAATCTACACAGTGTTTAATGTAAAATGTCATTGAAGAGTGACTCATGAAGGCAGCGCCTGTGGGAGAATGTTTAATATATATTCAGAAAAATGATAAAGGAGCGCCCCAAGTTTACCTCAAAACAACAAATGGGTTCTTATGCAGAGATTAATAAGCGCTGTGCTCGATAATGAAGGTGAGCACTTTTCCCCGCAAAACAATATTAGAAAAGAGGAAACAGAGCTATAAATCACTTTCACTGCGACACTCTTCATATGCATGAGGATCTTTAAAGGGGAACTATCATGAAAAACTGCACATGTGGGGATCTGGAGCCCACCAACACACACACTGTGAAACAAGACAACTGATCTGAGTCAGAAAACACGGGATAAAACCAGCCGTTCTGATCCTGCTCCTCTTCTGACGTCAAGTACAGAGACTTTACAATGGCCCCGCCCCCTCGTCTGAGTCTGTCCAATCACAGCGCTGGACCCGTGTTTGTGAGAGCGCAAAGACGAGGTTAAACTCAGTGAAACAGACACAACGAGCGCGGAGAAATAAGAGCACTGAGTAAAAACGGAGAAGAAAGAGAACAAAGTGAAAACAACTAAAAACCAGAGCTTCTGCTCCTCGCTCCTCACTGCTGTGCGCTCGGGGTCGGGGTGAACAGCGAGCGGCTCATTATCATTTAAAGGAACAGGGCGTTCTGAACAGGGCTGAACACTGCTGTGGGGTTTGATCCTTGTGGTGTTTTGACCAAAGCGTGTCACAGATGTTTGATTAAAACCCAGAACTGTGTTTACTGTTTAAAGAACTAATGTGTTCACCTACACTTAGATATATTTCTACCAGAGGATGACGCCAGCGCTGTGATACGCATGAGTGAAGGAGCGCCGCTCGGAAAGATGTGGTTATTAATTGGAGGGTTTGAACATCTGTCAGTTTTTGGGTTTGATAGCTAAGGTGTAAAGATGAAATACCGGTGCAATTACTGTAAATTATAACCTTCCTGCCGAGCCGCAGCTTTAATTACATTCATTAGAATAAAATATCAATAATAAAGAAACAAAGCCGTTAACTCAGATTTACAGATTTGTGTGAATCCACAGAACTGACGTGAATAAGTGTTGGTAGAAATGAGTGCAAAACACAGCAAAGTGGTGTGTAATTGGGGCTGGAATCCTCCGGAGAGGAACACACTCTGGATGCTCCGCCGTGATTTGGACTGAGTTTGAAGTGTTAGCAGCAAGACTCTGTAGATGAAGAAGACATTATCATCCCATTCACCCCTCCCCCGGCGTCCGCAGCTCACACCGAACCCAGCGGACAGTCCTCACCCAATCAGATCCACATTTTCTGAAAAGCACCAAAGTGAAAGCCCTCCCCGCGGAGAGGAGTGGACGTGAGAGAGACAGAGACCCTACGCACGTCACGCTGATGAATAATTGATGCTTCTCAGGCCTGTGTGCGGAGTACAGCAGGCGAGCGGTGCATAATTCACTGCCTCCCGAACTTCCAAGCACACAAATATGCAAATGTGACCCCGCACATGCTTCATGGGGCTGAATGTAGCAGAGGGTGAGTCTGACCAAGAGAGAGTTCATGACAGGAGGGGGGCGTAGCACTGATCTCCAGACCTCCCCTCCGCTATCTCCCAAGAAAGACAGAGCACGCTCACTCAGACTCAAGGCGTCTGAATCATTCCTCCATTGTAGGCGTGGTCGGACGCTACGGACCTACAGGCTGCCAACTCTGCACCCGGGGAGCAGTTTGGGTTTCGGTGTCTTGCTCAAAGGCACTTCAGCCGTGGATGTTGAGGGATGCTCCTTCACTCCCGCTCTTGTTTTCCTGCCTTTCGTTCTGATAACCCTTCAGTTCCAAGCCTGCTTCAGTAGCCTTTAGGCCACGACTAGCCCCCAGGACACGTGAGAACGCAATACAGTTTGGAATAGGGGTGTAATCATGTACTGTGCTCACGTCTCGACTCCATTCAAAACTATGGATTCCCTGTATCAGAGTGACCGTCTACTCCGAGTGCCGTGTTGCCACACAACAGGGCTTCCTCCATCTCCATTTCCCCTTCAGTTTCCACTGCAGCGTGGAAGCAGCTGCGACGCTAATCAGGGCAGGAGCGTGACGTGCTAGTGGGAGTAAAATCGGCCGATCGCAACTGCTTTAAATAACTTTCTAAACCGAATGTGATATCATCCTCCTCCTCGATGCTACCTTACACCCCTGGTTCTGAAGAAATCCCAATCTAAAGACTGACCGGTTCCTGTGCAGGATCTGATCACGGTCTAGAACACAACTGAAGGTTATGAATGAGGAGTTAGCACTGCGCTCACTACAGTAATAGCCTCGGCTCTTCTCAGAGGGATCTAAGCTACTCTGCTGAAACCCTGCTGTGAGTGCACTTAGCCATGAGAGCATTAGTGAGATCAGATACTGATGTCGGATGATTACAAACACAGCTCCGTCACTCCAGAAAACACAGGTCCTCTGCCTCACAGTCCAGTGCTGGGGGGCGTTATAACCCTGCAAAGACTCACTGGACATGGTGACCTTGAACTCATGTGTAGCTGCTCCTGAGTGTCCTGGATGAGGCAATTTAGTCACCTCCACTGGAAGCAGGTTTGTCTGAAATGGAGATTTCTGAACGACTTGGTTTACATCCTGCAGCACGAGCAGAGCTTCTGCTCCTCACTGCTGTGCGCTCAGGGTCGGGGTGAACAGCGAGCGGCTCGTTATCATTTAAAGGAACAGGCGCTGCTGTGGGGTTTTGACCAAAGCAGTTCTTTATTAAGACTTGTGGGAACGTGTTGGACCTGTCTGGAGGTGTGAAAAGGGCCACACGAATTGTCATGGGCTACAATGAGAAGGGTTACAAAGCCATTGATAAAGTGACGTTCACGAAGCACATTATGATCCATTATCCACAGAGTGTTAGCATTAACGTGCTATCAGGTCTTTGCAGTTTTCACCTGACTTCATGAAGCTACTGGTTGTTGTTTGCAGGTTTCTTTAAAACGGGTCTAAGTCTAAACTACAACTCTTTCAGACAGCAACTGCATACGGAGCTAAATCAGCGACAGCATACTCTCGACCAGGAACGACCGTCCACCTGGAGGACTGCATCGGGCGCTAGGTTTTCACCCAGGACGCAGCGCCAATCCATATCTGGGCACACACTCATTCACTCACACATACAGACATTCACTCACACACCAGGACCAGAAGCCAATTCACCTACCCTCCATGGTTGTGGACTGTGGGAGGAAACCCACGCAGACACAGGGAGAACATGAAAACTCCACCCAGATGGGACTTGAACCCAAGACCCCTGCGCTGAGAGGCGTACGTACTCACCTCTAAACCACCGTGCTGCCCTATATTTTATATTTTATATTTGAAATAGTTTTGTATGGTATTTCATAAACCTGAAATTTTGAGGGGGGAGAAATATTCAGAGTTGAAAAATTCACATTAAAAAATACCCAGAATATTAAAATACAGAGTAAAAAAATAAAAACATATAAAAAAAAATACAGACTCAAATTCAAGTCAAAAAAATACAGACGACAAAAATGTGAATCTAGGCTAGAGGTCAATCAGCGGGAGAGTAAACGTCCACAGAGAAATGGATCGCTGTGTTTAACTGGACAAACACGGACTGAACTGCCATCGGGCCGTTTATCTGGAGTGTGTCTGTTTAACTAAACTGTAACGGTGTTGGTGTGGGTCATGGACAGAGGCGCTGACTTTCAGTCAAAGTGTCACAGATACACCTCCACATATGGATAAGAGTTTATGATAAAATCTCAACATGTTTCTCTCAGAACGTCCAGTAAAACACTGTAACGTTGAGCAGAGCTCGTCTAAACACGTCGCTAACGGTGTTAGAGCCACAGTGATGGACACGACGAGGTGGAGTGTGTCTCAGTTCTACTCTCAGACTTTCATCGCTTCAATAGTGCGCCCCTTTTGTTCACGTTCACACTGTCATTAAAGTGCTCACTTCAAAAGAGCACTTAGGGCTCAGGGCAGGGGTTTGGACGGCATGAGACTGCTCTGTGATTGGTGGCTTTGAGAAGAGGGCACTGTGATTGGTTAATACTGCATTCAAACTCTCTGTGGAAGATTACTTTTCCTGAGAAACACACTGGTTGGAATTATTCTGCCCTAGAGTCATATTTTTGCTAAAAATGTATTTTTTAGACTTGAGTTTATGGGTTTGTATTTTTTAAATCTGATTTAGTTTTTACTCTGAATTTATTTTTATTGGAATTTTTTCAAATCTGAATATTTCACCACTTTAAAATTTCAAGTTTATCAAATGCCATATAAAAATAATTAAAACAATAAAAAATTCAGAAAGGGCAGCATGGTGGTGCAGCAGGTAGTGTCGCAGTCACACAGCTCCAGGGACCTGGAGGTTGCGGGTTCGATTCCCGGGTGACTGTCTGTGAGGAGTGTGGTGTGTTCTCTCTGTGTCTGCATGGGTTTCCTCCGGGTGACTGTCTGTGAGGAGTGTGGTGTGTTCTCTCTGTGTCTGCATGGGTTTCCTCCGGGTGACTGTCTGTGAGGAGTGTGGTGTGTTCTCCCTGTGTCTGCGTGGGTTTCCTCCGGGTGACTGTTTGTGAGGAGTGTGGTGTGTTCTCCCTGTGTCTGCGTGGGTTTCCTCCGGGTGACTGTCTGTGAGGAGTGTGGTGTGTTCTCCCTGTGTCTGCATGGGTTTCCTCCGGGTGACTGTCTGTGAGGAGTGTGGTGTGTTCTCTCTGTGTCTGCGTGGGTTTCCTCCGGGTGACTGTCTGTGAGGAGTGTGGTGTGTTCTCTCTGTGTCTGCGTGGGTTTCCTCCGGGTGCTCTGGTTTTTTCCCCACAGTCCAAAAACACACATTGGTAGGTGGATTGGCGACTCAAAAACTGTCTGTAGGTGTGAGTGTGTGAGTGAATGTGTGTGTGTGTCTGTGTTGCCCTGTGAAGGACTGGCGCCCCCTCCAGGGTGTATTCCAGGGTGCTTTGCACCCAATGATTCCAGGTAGGCTCTGGACCCACTGCGACCCTGAACTGGATAAGGGTTACAGATAATGAATGAATGAATGAATGAAATATTCAGACAAATTTTATTCAAATGTTCAAAATTGAGACAAATATAATTCAAAGGTTTAAAATACAGTTTCAGATCTGTATGTCATTGATTAAGCTCCACACCTGCACTAATAAAAGCTTCTGATGTAATTAATCATGATGACGATATCACATTACCGCGCTGCCCACCCCTGCTCCCTCGGTTCATGTTTTGTCACTGAAGAGGTGAGTCACAGCCCCTTTTTTTGGATGTGGCTGAAAAACTGCTCAATGCTCCTCCCACCTGGACCAGGGGAGATGAAAGAAGAGAATGGGGAAGAGACGGAGCGGCCCGGAACTGAGTCTAAAACAGGCCGGTGAAGTGCTCGTCACACTGCCTCTGTACACGGCAGTGAGTCAGCGTCTCGCTCCGGCGTAAGCCCCTCTCCTTCATTATTCATCCAGCACCTCGATTTTTCACTCTGCATTTCCATTTCTGAGAGTGGCAGGCAGTGGAAGATAAGCCAAAAGCTACTCTGCAGTAATGAGATACAGAGCTTCGTGGCATGGTCACATCTAGGAACCCCCCCAGGCCCAAAGCCCCCACGTCCCTGTCTGTGGAGATCCAGGATCAGTGTTCCTGCAGGTCTTTAGTGCAGAGACAGGCGAATCTCTGCTGACACTTTAAGGTGCAGGTGTTCAGCTGCCCACATGAGTGAGCAAAGTCAGCGGAATGACTGCCTCACGTTATCACACTCAATGTCAAGTGTGGGCTAAAGGTGTTGAAGCCTCTTAGCAATGGGTTGCAGGGCAGTTGAACTGCTTTCTTTGGGATGGAATTTAATACAATAGCTTTGTGAGTCGGAGTGGAGCTTGTGATCAAGAATTAATCACAGATCCAACTCCCGGGACTCAAGAAATTCTGAAACTCGGAAGCGAGGGACTGCCATTGATGAACAACTTGATGGAAAGGGAGGCCTTGCCCTTAAGCGAGGGAACAATACTCACAACCTGTGCAACATGAACATGCAACCTCGAGAGGCAACTTCAAACTTGCCAGAGGTGGTTTGGGTTCTGCAGAGAGGGAGGATTGAGCCCTCCGTCAAAGGCAAGGCAACCCTGAATTCCCTAGGAGTACATGACCCAGGGTTGTCCCCTCCCTCAAGATCAAGGCTGCCTTGGATTTCCCTGGTTCCACAGGGATTGGGATTTTCCTCTTCCTTAAGGGCAAATCCACCCTGGACTGCCCGTGTACCACAGGGTGCGGGATTGTCCCCTCGCTTAAGGGCAAGGCCAACCTGGGGTTCCAAGTATTTGCAAGGAACAAGATTGTCCCCTCGCTCAGGGGCATTGCAATCCTGTATTCCTTGAGTACCACAGTGTGTGAGAATCGTCCCCTCCTGTTTGGAGTTTAAAGTTGTTCATCACCAGGGGTGTCCCTAATTTTTCCGAAGTTCAGATTTGGAGAGTCCAGGGGGTTGGATCTGTTGTGGCACAAGCAGACCCCCAGATCCCCCATTACAGATCTGACTGCACAGGAAAGGTCAGATGCTGATGTTGGATGAGTATTTTCTGAGATCCTCAGTGATCATAGGGGCTGGATCTGTGGTAAAGCAAGCAGAACAGACGGTACCCCCCTGACACAAATGTTCCAACACCTAGTGTAAAGCGTTCTCAAAAACTTGATGGGAGAAACGTCCTATTGAGACGGCTGTTTTCTGAAGATACATCAGACGAGCAGGTCTACAAGCTTCTGGACATGCACGACAGAAGACTTTATAAGAGGGTGAATAACAACATTCAGCTAGCGCAGCTGACTGACAGATACAACATAGTTGCTTAGCAACAGGAAATGGAGACATGGAGCTATGAGCAGTTCTTAAAAACATGCAGAAAGACCCCCTGTGCCCCGCCCCTAAGAGCCAGTGTTTGACCTCTTTGAGAAAAACCAGGGGGATTTAAAAACAGGCCACTGATCGAATAGCGAATACTAAAACTCTTAACGTTAACACGAAGAAAGTCCCGCTCCTCACTGAACAGGGTCAGTCAGCTCGTGGGTGGAGGTGAAAGTGTGGAACACCCACCCTCTGTGACTGTGGAGTTAGTCTCGCATTGCCAGGCTCTCCAAGGAAAAGGACCAATCACAAGTCTACCAATCTGGCCTGACGTGTAGGAGGAGGCAGTCTTCATGATTCATATGGGACCAGTAAGACCCAGGACAAGAGGAAGTGTGTATATGCCGATGTACAGAGAGCCAATCAGAATTCAACTGGCAGAGCCATGTGGGTGGAGCGTCTGTGGCTGAGACTACGTTGAGGTTAATCCTTCTTCGTTAGACACCAGATTTTTATTATTTTACGCCAATTTAAATGTTTCCAAGACATTAGTATGACTTTTAGTTTTGGGGTAGCCTCTCCAGTCAAGACCCCTAGGGTTTTACCTTCCCAATCTGAAGTAAAATGATATGGCAGAGTTTCTCCGTATGTAACTCTGTGGATAGGGGAGTCCTGGTGCGTGCATATTCAGACTGTGCAGAGTGAAATACCTCTGTGTGCTCCATGTGTTTTATTACTGTAGAAATGATGCACAGTGCTTTCTGTCCTGTTGGAGACACTGTTTGTTTCTGAGTGACTGCGAGTGTGATTGCGTTTGTCCAGGTCTCTCTCACATCGCTCGATTGGTTGTTTTCTGTTTTCACGTTTTTGTTTCCTGTTTATTTTCATATTAATTGTTCTTAGTTGTGCTTGCCGTTTGTTTGTTTTAATAAAGGTAATTACTTGCACATACGCCGTCCTCCTCGTTGCTGCCAACCATGACAGCGAGAGATAATTCAGAGCGGGTTCTCGAGTGGTCAGAGCTGACCCCTGTTGTGTTTAATCAGAGGAACCATTAACACAGTGGATGTGTTTATTATAGTCCTCTTCCAAGCGTCCTGTTGGTCAAAATAAGCATTTAGCATCAACATCAGCGACACACCACACAGTTAAATGAGGACAGGAGATGCACTCGGGACACTGTGGAAAGGTCTGAGTAAGTCTCTCCTTATTTTAAAGAGATAAGAGCGTAGTCTTGTAGACTAATCCCCACTTAGAATCAGAAAACACACAAGTAAGTTTCAAGTATCCAATGTTAGTTTGCGTTTTGACCTCAGACTGTAGTTTCCTCATTAGAGAGCAGCTGAAATAAGTGACCTGACGGTGCACTAGCATCTGTGACCAAAGGCTATTTCCGTCTGCCCAATTGTTTAGAGAAAGTCATTTCACTCGCCCGTACTCATCAGAGAGCTGCTGTGTGCGATGTCTAATTGCCAGTGGATGAGAGGGTTTGTGGAGCTTTTGGAGTGCGATGTGTGGCGAGTTTGGCAGGAGTGTGGTGGAGAGACAGATGACAGATTGCATCTTGGCTGAGCCAATCACGCACGGTTTTGTGGGCTTCTCTTTTCATATGCTATCGGCTGAAGATATCAAAACAGACAGGCTAGTCATGTCCAAGCCAGTCTCTGGTCTCATCCCAACAGAACACAGTGTTATGCAGTGTATTGGGTGTCGGGGTAGTGGAAGTGAGCTGGAGAAGGACTTCTGTTAGGAAGGCAAATAACAGGGCATCGGCCATTAGATTAAAACCACTGAGGTGACTGAGTGAACACTGATTATCTGGTTACCGTGCCCCGTGTTGAAGGAGTGGGACATGTCAGGCTGTGGCTGACCAGGCTGTGCTTGAGGTTGATGTTGGAAGCAAGAGAATTGCTCAGCGTGAGGATCTGATGGTCATAGTGCTTTGGGATGTTCCCATGGTTCAGAGGTTAGTTCCTGCCAAAAAAACTGGTCCAAGGGAATACAACAGGAGCAACAAGGTCCTGGGCGCCCAAAGCTCACTGATATGAACACAGACCCCTTTCTATCACAGCAGCATTAGCTCTTTCAGCAGTGTGGGCTTCAGTAGCTCTTCTGTGGGCTCTGTTCACAAAGGTTCGCCTTCACTCCCCTCGCACATCAATGAGCCTTGGGCTGAATATCCTAACTGCCACATTACACATATCGACCATGAGGGCACGGGTACAGTCTGAGAGCGGAGGGGCCGAGGCCTGAGCACTGCATCTACACAGGGCCAATCAATACTGAAATGTGCAGTCGAGTTTAGAAAAACATGGCATTAGATACAAGTACAACAACCCCAAACCTGATGGAAATCATACTTTTTTTTTCTGGTTGGTCTTATTCCACTGGAAGGTAATTTTACAAGCAAAATTAGCTGCTTTATATTACTATTAATTATTAATTCACTGTCTGTAACCCTTATCCAGTTCAGGGTCGCGGTGGGTTCGGAGCCTACCTGGATTTACTGGGTGTGTGTTGCCCTGTGAAGGACTGGCCCTGGAGTGGGTGCCAGTCCTTCACAGGGCAACACACACACACACACACACACACACACACACACACACACGCATGCACACACACAGACACAGGGAGAACACACCATACTCCTCACAGACAGTCACCCGGAGGAAACCCACGCAGACACAGGGAGAACACACCACACTCCTCACAGACAGTCACCCGGAGGAAACCCATGCAGACACAGAGAGAACACACCACACTCCTCACAGACAGTCACCCGGAGGAAACCCACGCAGACACAGAGAGAACACACCATACTCCTCACAGACACAGGGAGAACACACCACACTCCTCACAGACAGTCACCCGGAGGAAACCCACGCAGACACAGAGAGAACACACCACACTCCTCACAGACTGTCACCCGGAGGAAACCCACGCAGACACAGGGAGAACACACCACACTCCTCACAGACAGTCACCCGGAGGAAACCCACACAGACACAGGGAGAACACACCACACTCCTCACAGACAGTCACCTGGAGGAAACCCACGCAGACACAGAGAGAACACACCACACTCCTCACAGACAGTCACCCGGAGGAAACCCACCCAGACACAGAGAGAACACACCACACTCCTCACAGACAGTCACCCGGAGGAAACCCACGCAGACACAGAGAGAACACACCACACTCCTCACAGACAGTCACCCGGAGGAAACCCACGCAGACACAGAGAGAACACACCACACTCCTCACAGACAGTCACCCGGAGGAAACCCACACAGACACAGGGAGAACACACCACACTCCTCACAGACAGTCACCCGGAGGAAACCCACGCAGACACAGGGAGAACACACCACACTCCTCACAGACAGTCACCCGGAGGAAACCCACGCAGACACAGGGAGACAGTGGCAATACGTAGATAAGAAAAGCAAGTACAAATATCTTCTATTATTCTCACAATAATGTCATAATGACCAATTAAATATTACGTGTACAAATAAATATAGGGTATAACTGTAACTCAAAACTCAAACATTCTCCTGCTCTTTTGTCATGTTCAGTTAACTGTTTTGAAAATGTACTCCTGTATATAAAACAGTGAGTGAAGAGTTTATTGTGCGCTGCGTTCATCATGAGCTCCATCAGGAAAAAGCTGCAGAAGACTGTGATGGATCTGTTCAGTTCTTGGGGATAATACTGTGTCCAAAAGTCCGTGTGAGGTTTGGTTCAGACGAGTCACAGATGGAGATGTCAGTGTTAGAGATTGTGAAAATAGTGTATTCATACTACATTTTTAAGGGTGTTTTTGTTGTTGTTTTTTAATATAATTGTCATCTTTAACACTACACAATGACCAAAGAACAGGAGGATGTTTGGTTTTTAAATTTCAGTTGTGTGTGCGTTTACATGCTCCGACTATAAAATCTAAGGGGCATATTCACCAACTGTAACTGGAAGCAAGTGTGAATTCAGGGTACAGAAACACGCCAGAAATCTAAATGAAACTTACATTCTCCTAAAAAAAGAGGTTCTTCCAGGGTTCCTTAGCAACGGCAGTGGTGCTTTGTAGAACATTGACTTCTATACAATGTGTCTCTAAAAATGTAATGGTTCTTCTTTAAAGAAAATGGTTCCATATAGAACCCTGTACACTTGAAGAACCTATAGCATCATAAAGGGGTTCTTCAGATTGATGGAGAATATGCTATAGATGGTTCTGTATGGTACCGTTTTAGAGAAGGGTACTAATATAGAGAGCCATTTACTTTTGAAGTGTGTGCAATAAACGTAACAGTGTGATTTATGTTGTAAATATCAACTTTAAAACACAGGTGTGTAAATATATGACTTGCTCTGTGAAGGCAGTCCCTTACACTCTCTAATGCTCAGGTACAATGACAATAGAAGACTCTCTAACTTCACTGTTATACGACACAATGCCGTTCGCCCGGTGACCTGACTGTCTGCAGGTCCGTGACTGTCCCTGGATCAGCGGCTGCTCCTTTCTGTACCACTCTTGGTCAGTTCTGACCACTGCGTGCCTGGAGTACGCCACACGACCTGTGATGGTCATCACAGTCAGATCCTCACAGTCTGTCTGGTGTATCTCACCCCTCAGCAGGCGGCACTGTAACCAGAACACGGGGGTTGTTCACTTCACCGTTCAGTGGTTTAATGATGAAGCTGCTGGGTGTAAGCCCTGACAATAACATAACTGTATTAAAATAACAATCGTTTAAATAAGTATACACTTTAATCACAGCAGCCTTCCTCAGCGCTGAAATACACTGGATACACTGGGCTCCAGTCTCTTCTCCGCAGCGGTGAGGGCTCCGTTAACCTGCCAAGCGCTGTCCTTCCCTCCACGGTTTCTTAGCAACTGCTGCGAGTTCTTTCACAATGTTGCTATGAAAATATCTCAACTCTGAGTGTGTAATTAATTTCAAAGTGATATTTATTGTGTGTGTTTGTGAAAGGCCACTCTCCGAGGATAGACCCGGCACTTCTTTAGTCTCATCAGGAATGTTAGGGGGAAACTTTTGAGAGAAAGAGAGAGAGGTTCATCAGAGGGTTTCACTGTTCCTCGTCCTACACCGGCTACTGCAGCACGGCCCAAAGACGGGAACTGAGGCACTGTCCTTCACTGTCCTTCACGTCAACGCCATCATTACCCAGACAACCCAAGCTTTTACTCAAAGTGAATGTACCAACACAACACACACTAACACCACCACCACCATGTCAGTGTCACCGCAGCGCTGAGAATGATCCACCACCACTGTGTGTGTGTGTGTGTGTGAGAGAGAGAGAGAGTGTGTGTGTGAATGTGTGTGTGAGAGAGAGTGTGTGTGTGTGTGTGTGTGTGTGTGTGAGAGAGAGAGAGAGGGTGTGAGTGTATGTGTGTGAGAGAGAGAGAGAGTGTGTGTGTGTGTGTGAATGTGTGTGTGTGAGAGAGAGTGTGTGTGTGTGTGAGTGTGTGAGAGAGAGTGTGAGTGTGTGAGAGAGTGTGTGTGTGTGTGTGAGTGTGAGAGTGTGTGTGAATGTGAGTTCGGAGCACACTCACAGCCAGCAGGCGGTCCTTCTCTTTCTCTGCGCTGCTCTGGGTGTTCTCTAGAGCCGCCCGGTGCTTCTTGGACAGCTCCTCCAGCGCCCGGCTCTGCGCCTCTTTGAAGTGAGCCGTGTCCTCGTCGTATTTGTTGCGCAGGTTCATCAGCTCCTTCTCATACAGCTGCTTCTCCTCGCGAAGAGTCTGCAAAAGGGAGAGGAGAAAAACACCACAGAAAACAATAGGATGAATGAGTAAAATTATAGGTCTGTCCCAAAACCTAGTGAGCTGTCTAAGTAGGCACCGACTCCGTAGGCAGCTGTTAAAGACGACAGCCCACTGCACGCCGTCGGTGTTTACTTCCCTCAGCAGCTAGCATTGCCTCAGTGTTTCAGCGCCATGGATTCTAGGATTCACGTTTTTATAGTGATTTGAATTCTGGTTGCTCGGGACGAAGAGCAAAATTGACAGGAGTTGCATCATGGGATTGCTGTCTCAGTAGAGGAAGGGTTTAGTGCTGCCTTAAAAATTCAGCCAGTTGAAGGTATCTCAACAGTCAGCGTATTTAATATGTCTAGGAATTTGGACAAATTACGTGTCGGAAGCGTGCACACTATAGGTAAAATACTCACACCTGTCACACACTCACTCAGTCACTCACACCTGTGGACAGTGTCACACACTCACCCAGTCACTCACACACTCACACCTGTGGACAGTGTCACACACTCACCCAGTCACTCACACACAGTGTAACAGCCAATCCACCTACCATCATGTGTGTTTGGACTGTGGGCGGAAACCCACACAGACACAGGGAGAACACACCACACTCTTCACAGACAGTGACTGGATGTGAAGATGGAACCCAGGACCCTGAGACCCTGTGGCTGTGTGACAGGGAGCCCACCTGCAGCGCCACTGTGAACTATAATAATGCTTTAACTCTGTCAGTGGGGAGCTCAGACAGACTCACACTGGGAGCCTTAGCATCATTCTCCAGTTAACATCCCTCTCCGTCTCTCTTTCTCTCTGTCTCTCTTTCTCCCTGTCTCCGTCTCTCTTTCTCCCTGTCTCTCATTCTCCGTCTCTCATTCTCTCTGTCTCTCATTCACTCTGTCTCTTTCTCTCTGTCTCCATCTCGCTGTCTCTGTCTGTCTCTCCATCTTTCTTTCTGTCTGTCTCTTTCTCGCTTTCTCCGTCTCCCTGTCTCTCTGTGTTCTTACAGGAGAAGTATGTGTTAAGAACACAGCCTTGAGTTAGGCGTTACTATGACAACGAGCTGATGAACGCAGGCGGAGAGGGAGGGGCTCTGCTGGATGCTCCTGCCGCTGCATTAATAGGATCTTTGCTTGGTTTTTATTTTGGTTTTGGCTGGTCGCACTGCACTAACAATGTGGGCCGTGTGGAGGGAGATCTGAGGCGTCTCTCGTCGCTGTCAGTGCTATTCCCTCAGACTGCATCCAAAATGTGTGTGTGAGTGTGTGTCTCTGTGTGTGTCTATGTGTGTGTGTGTGTTGGGGAGGGGGCGGGGGGCCGCATGGAATATCTTTGCATGTTCATGGCAGCTATGAGCAACGTGAGGCGCTCAAATCTGACGGAGTGCCGTGGGCTGTGCACTTCACTCTCTGTCATTTCTCCATGTGTCTTTTCCAGCAACCTGTGGGAAAGGCTTATATAAGAGTGATGGGAGTTCTGACATGTGGGCTTCTTCACACTCAGTTACATAGACCCCGCTCTGTTACTCCTCCTACACTGCTGCAGGGTCCTGAGGATCCACCGTACAGTACATCTGCCCTTGTTATATTATCAGGTCATAAATGCATTAATAACAAATATATAAAATGAGCTGGGGCGACCTGTATCAGTGGTAGCACTATGGCACTGCACGTGATGTCACTGTCACACAGCTGCAGGGACTCAGGGTCCTGGGTGAGTGTGTGACACTGTCCACAGGTGTGAGTGTGTGAGTGACTGGGTGAGTGTGTGACACTGTCCACAGGTGTGAGTGTGTGAGTGACTGGGTGAGTGTGTGAAACTGTCCACAGGTGTGAGTGTGTGAGTGACTGGGTGAGTGTGTGACACTGTCCACAGGTGTGAGTGTGTGAGTGACTGGGTGAGTGTGTGAGTGACTGGGTGAGTGTGTGACACTGTCCACAGGTGTGAGTGTGTGAGTGACTGGGTGTATGTGTGAAACAGTGCCCGGGTGTGAGTGTGTGAGTGACTGGGTGACTGTGTGAGTGATTGAGGAAATGTGTGAAATTGTGCACAGGTGTGAGTGACTGGGTGAGTGTGTGAAATTGTGCACAGGTGTGAGTGACTGGGTGAGTGTGTGAGTGACTGAGTGATTGTGTGAAATTGTGCACAGGTGTGAGTGACTGGGTGAGTGTGAAATGGTGCAGAGGTGAGAGTGTGTGAGTAACTTGGTGAGTGTGAAACGGTGCACAGGTATGAGTGTGTGAGTGACTGGGTGAGTGTGAAACGGTGCAGAGGTGTGAGTGTGTGAGTGACTGGGTGAATGTGAAACGGTGCAGAGGTGTGAGTGTGTGAGTGACTGGGTGAGTGTGAAACTGTGCAGAGGTGTGAGTGTGTGAGTGACTGGGTGAGTGTGAAACGGTGCAGAGGTGTGAGTGACTTGGTGAGTGTGTGAGTGACTGGGTGAGTGTGTGAAATCATGCACAGGTGTGAATGTGTGAGTGACTGGGTGAGTGTGAAACGGTGCACAGGTGTGAATGTGTGAGTGACTGGGTGAGTGTGAAACGGTGCACAGGTGTGAATGTGTGAGTGACTGGGTGAGTGTGAAACGGTGCAGAGGTGTGAGTGTGTGAGTGACTGGGTGAGTGTGAAACGGTGCAGAGGTGTGAGTGACTTGGTGAGTGTGTGAGTGACTGGGTGAGTGTGTGAAATCATGCACAGGTGTGAGTGTGTGAGTGACTGGGTGAGTGTGTGAAATCGTGCACAGGTGTGAATGTGTGAGTGACTGGGTGAGTGTGAAACGGTGCAGAGGTGTGAGTGTGTGAGTGACTGGGTGAGTGTGTGAGTGATTGTGTGAAATTGTGCACAGGTGTGAGTGACTGGGTGAGTGTGTGAGTGACTGGGTGAGTGTGAAATGGTGCAGAGGTGAGAGTGTGTGAGTAACTTGGTGAGTGTGAAACGGTGCACAGGTGTGAGTGTGTGAGTGACTGGGTGAATGTGAAACGGTGCAGAGGTGTGAGTGTGTGAGTGACTGGGTGAGTGTGAAACGGTGCAGAGGTGTGAGTGACTTGGTGAGTGTGTGAGTGACTGGGTGAGTGTGTGAAATCATGCACAGGTGTAAATGTGTGAGTGACTGGGTGAGTGTGAAACGGTGCACAGGTATGAGTGTGTGAGTGACTGGGTGAGTGTGTGAAATCGTGCACAGGTGTGAATGTGTGAGTGACTGGGTGAGTGTGAAACGGTGCAGAGGTGTGAGTGTGTGAGTGACTGGGTGAGTGTGTGAAATTGTGCGCAGGTGTGAGTGTGTGAGTGACTGGGTGAGTGTGAAATGGTGCAGAGGTGTGAGTGTGTGAGTGACTGAGTGAGTGTGTGAAATCGTGCACAGGTGTGAAAGTGTGAGTGACTGAGTGAGTGTGTGAAATTGTGCGCAGGTGTGAGTGTGTGAGTGACTGGGTGAGTGTGAAATGGTGCAGAGGTGTGAGTGTGTGAGTGACTGAGTGAGTGTGTGAAATTGTGCGCAGGTGTAAGTGTGTGAGTGACTGGGTGAGTGTGAAACGGTGCACAGGTGTGAGTTTGTGAGTGTGTGAGTGCTTTGTTCTAAACTCACTCCAGCAGAGAAACAGAGGAACATAAGGCAAGGTATTTGCATGCAATAGCATTTTGCTGTTCAGATTTGTGTGTACACGGACAGTGCCCTTTTCCTCAGGCTGTACCTCAAATTCAAATCTCCACACTCTGAATAAAACATCCGCTCCTGCAGGAGCACCGCGGCGTCAGGAACAAAAACACAGCCTTTTCCGTCAGGTTTCTAATGAGGAAAGTGGACTGTACTCAGAGCTGCTCAAGGACGGCGCCTCTGAACGTATCAATAATGAATACGGCCCAAACACTGTACAGCAGCTAAAAAGCCTGGCCGGGAAAAGCAAGGGGCTGAAAACAACACACACACAAACACACACACACCTCTTATATAAACACTGATTACACGCAGGTATTTAAACGACCTGTGTACTGATACAACATGTAAACACCTGGAAATAGTCCTGTCCACTCATCACTTGAAGCCCTAGGTCTCTCAGAAGTCCTGAGGACAGTGAAATCTGCTGAATCAATCACGGAGGTGTGGCTTTAGGACTGGAGAAGGCTCCTGAGGTGGAGGTTTAGATAAGTTTTAATATGTAGAAGACACGACACTGGAGATCAAGGCCTGGATAAAAGCTTGATGAAGCCACAGGGGACCGCTACCTTTACCAGGAAATGACAAGGGCATTTTTGACTGTTAGAATCCATCACTAAGAAGGATATGGTGTAGCACTGTGTTAAATCCCTCATTAGTTTTTCTTAATTCAAACAGCACCTGCTCCGTGTGTGAATCCTCGACTCCACCTTAAACAGTGCGGCGGAATGAAAAGGTGAAATGGATCACTGTTCCCGGGTCACATTATAATCACTTCTGAATGGAAAGAATTCAAATGTCTGCAGGTGACAAACAACCGGCTCTATTTAAGGTGGAATGTATAATTGTACCATGACCACAGATTTATCTATACTCCGTTTAAGGTGGAGAGGAAGGTACGGTCAGAAAATCTGTCCCTGTGGTGGTACCTTTAAGGGCACATATGCAGTACCTTTAACTAGGGATCATAACTGTACCTTATTCTATGATAATTGTTCTGTCTCCATCTCTCTTTCTCTCTGTCTCTGTCTCTCTTTCTGTCTCTATCTGTCTTTCTCTCTGTCTCTGTCTCTCTTTCTGTCTCTATCTCTCGGTCTCCATCTCTTTATCTCTTTCTCCATCTCTCTTTCTCTCTGTCTCCATCTCTGTCTCCGTCTCTCTTTCTCTCTGTCTCTATGTCTCTGTCTCCGTCTCTCTTTGTCTCGGTCTCCGTCTCTCTTTGTCTCGGTCTCTATCTCTCAGTCTCTGTCTGTCTTTTTCTCTCCGTCTCTCTTTCTCTCTGTCTCCGTCTCTTTTTGTCTCGGTCTCTATCTCTCAGTCTCTGTCTTTTTCCCTCTGTCTCTCTTTCTCTCTGTCTCTGTCTCCGTCTCTCTTTGTCTCGGTCTCTATCTCTCAGTCTCTGTCTTTTTCCCTCTGTCTCTCTTTCTCTCTGTCTCTGTCTCTCTTTGTCTCGGTCTCCGTCTCTGTCTTTGTATAGCTTACTCTCTGTCTCCATCTCTGTCTCTTTTTCTCTATGTCTCTATCTCTCTGTCTCCATCTCTGTCTCTATCTCTCAGTCTCCGTCTCTGTCTTTGTATCTCTTTCTCTCAGTCTCCGTCTCTGTCTTTGTATCTCTTTCTCTCTGTCTCCATCTCTCTGTCTCTATCTCTAACTCTATCTCAGTTTAAAGTTGATTTCATTCGCCCCGTTTCCTCTCCAGGACTTTTATTATGTTCCTTTATTTTACACAGTTCTATAATGAAAGATTACAGATATCACCCCTCCTCCTGAATCCTCCTGTGCCGACTTCAAGTCATTGTTTCTCGAGTCATTGCTTTAACTAGTCAAACACAACCCTGTCCCTTGTTCATATAAGTCCAGCTGAACATCCCTCAGTGTTATAAACTTTCACACTCAACAAGCTTTCCCCTGTGGGTACATCTCTGTCCACAGTACACGTTCCCTCCGTGTGCAGCATCAAATACCACCATTTCTCATTTTCAACCCCTTTCCATAGGTTCACCTCAGTTCGCCAGGTGTTCGGTTCGGTCAGTACCTTCTCCAGTGAGAGGATCTGCTGTCTCTGTCGTTCATCCAGAGCCTGGCTCTTATTCTGCAGAGCTCCCCTCTCCTCCTCCAGACGCAGCACCTTGTCCTTCAGACGCGACTTCTCTGACTCCAGATCCCGGATGGCTGCCTCGTGGGTCATCTGCGTGGCCTGCAGGCTTCCGATCTGACCTGAACCACACATGAAACACCATCGCAGTCAGCACTCACTGAGGGATTTCAGTTTGTACCAGCAGCTCATCTGCAGTGGACCTAGTGGGTTTTACTTCTATACAATGTATCCCTCCTGAATAAAGAAGACATGTTTATAATTGTGTCAGTTTGTCCTAGAGATAGAGTCCAAATCAATTTTGCTGAGTTTAACCTCTTCTTTGCGCTCTCATAAGTCCAGCTCTGTGATTGGACAGACTCAGACGAGGGGGCGGGGCCATTCTAAAGTTTCTGCACTTGACGTCAGAGGAGGAGCTGAATCAGAACGACTCGTTTTATCTATGGATGCATCGATCCGATGTTAGGATCGGATATCGGTCCCGATATTAACAAAAGGAGCTGGATCGGTATCGGATAAATGGGCCGATCCGCTGGCGTCAGTGCTGGATCAGAGCACGCTGGCGTCTGTCTGGTGACTGCCGCGTCTGCCCGTGTTGTTGTTGTGTTTAATTTATGACTGTTTGTCTTTGTGGGGACCTGAGTGGACGGGTTTCTCCGTTGCTGGTCGGGGATTAGCTGTTTGCTATCTCTGATGCTAACGGCTGGCCTGCTAAGTCAATCCACATGCCTTAAGTCTCTCCCACAAGGTGAAGTATATGGTTTTTTAATTCAACGATGTTATCAGATCAGTACGGGGTATCGACCGATACACAATGTATACGTATCGGTATCAAACTGAAAAAGTCGGATCGGTGCATCCCTAGTTTTATCCTGTTTTTTGACTTATGCAAATCACAAAGAATGTGTGGCATTGTTTCACAATTTGTGGGTTGGTAGGCTCAGGATACACACATTAATGGGCACATGGACTCCTAACAACCTTGTACAACCCTTTAGACCACCACAAATCAGAGAGAAAAAAGAGAAAAAGAACAGCAGCCAATCAAATAAGGAAGCTGCTGGCGTTCTCAGAGCAGTACAAACAAACTTCTAAGAGCGATATTTGTTGTGCAATAAGTTCCTAAAGAAAGTTCAATGTGGCGATGTAATCTATGTCCAGGACATTTTTACCAGTTTAATGAATGCATTACTGACCCAGAAAGTGCTATTTCTACTGGGCTGGTGTGGGTGGGGCAGGTAAGCAGTGAGGTTGGCTTTGAGGCCAGGAGAAGAACAGGTGCTGCAGGCCTAGCTGAGGCCGGGCTCCCCAGGGGAATGCTCCAGAAAGCAGGTGATGATGAGCTCTCAGAGCGGGCACATTCGGCCGCTGTTGCCAGGAAACCAGCAGGTCATACGTCATCCCAAACCTTGCCATCCACATACCAGACAGCCTCAGGGCTAGTATCAGAACCGTTCCCGATCAGATCTTTGAGATTCTGAGACTAATATTTCGTTAACGAATCATGCAGGAGGCGAGAATCACTTTATAAGCTGCTGTGTTAAACCTCTGAACTTTGCTGACCACTGAAAGTGTGGCTCCCAGGCCTCCATCGCCTACGGCTGTGGCTGTGACCGCTGGACTGTGAGCTAATGGACCAGGAGAGGCTTCTGTTTATGCTTAGCCCAAGCGAGTGGGTGGACATCTCTAGGTGCACAATAATTTGATCAGTGCTTCAACCTCCTCGCTCACACAGAAACCAGCCGTGGGAGTTGCCCTCGGTGTGACCCTTGTGCGGTCCGCGTTGTCAGCCAGGTCTCAGGTGGCTTTCACTGAAAACGGCCTTTGTACTGACCATTAGCTCAGTGAAACGTGGAGAACCTGCACTCGCAGAAGAGCCTTAGAGTCTCTGGAACCACAGCCGTGTCTCATCACTGTGGAAAACGACATCATTTGTCTATAACCCTTATTCAGTTGAAGGTCACGGTGGGTCTGGAGCCTACCCGGAATCACTGGGCGCAAGGCGGGAAAACACAGTGGAACGCAAGGGGGGCAAAATGACATCAGCTTCCCTGAAAATCATAATCTCTGTTAACAAAGACATTAGAGGTGACCAATGTCACCCAAACCAGTGGGGGCTATGAGTTTGAATTACCCCTGGGTAGCTCGAGGAGTGACCTATTAAAGGTTTAATAGACTGGCTCCACACCGCTCTTGTGTTACACTCTTGTGGGAACCTCATTCACTGTGTGTACTGATCCTGTTGCTTCATTATTTATTCTGTATGGTCAATGTTCAGAGCACTAATCTACCACAGATTTATGAAGGAATCATTCTTCTGAAACAAATCTTTGTCACAAAACTGAACTTTTCTGTGGTGTTTCTCCAGCGTGTTCAACTGTCCCCTGTCAAAGGGGAGCCCACCAACTCTCAAACTGTGAAACAAGACCACACAGTCATATATACATTACCACCCAGTGTATATACTGTATATACGTATATATTATTCTGTTTTCCTGTGGCAGCTGCATATGAAATTTCACTGCACTTGTAAATAAAGCTGTTCCTTCCAGTCTTTCTGTTTTACACAAGTTCATCCCCTTCCCACTGTCAGTCAAGTTACACCGAGCAATTCACCTGAAAAGCAGCCAATCTGAAAAGAGCCCATTTACATATATTAGTCTGAAAGTCACAGACTCGGAGACAGGGATCTAACTGATCTTACTCCTGATCCTAGAGGAAACAGTTATCTCACTGGCTTTGAGGAGGATCTCCGTGGCCTGCTGCTGAACTCGGTCTCTGGTGGCCTCCAGTTCGCACTCGGCTTCTTTCTGCCGGATGGCGATGATCTCCGCGTCCTGAGTCACCTCATCCAGCTGTTTGTGCAGCTCCTACACACACACACACACACACACAAGAAATCAAACCCATTAATCAAATGAGCAGTTCATCAGTGAGTGACACAGTTGCTGTCTCATTCGCACATTTCATTCTCTCTCTCTCTCTCTCTCTCTCTCTCTCTCGCTCTCTCTCACACACACACACACACACACACACACACACACACATACACACACACGGTGCCATCTAGCTCTCCAATTCCTTTCAGGCGAAAAAGAGAAAGTCACACATAAAAGGTGTGAATTACATGTTTTCACCAGCGTTGCACAAGAGAATACAACTCTCTCCAGAGAAACACAGCAAACATGCACAGATCTGCTATTGTTTCTACACCCACTGCCCATTCTCTCAGCTCCACTGACCATACAGGAGCACCCTGTTGCTCTGCATACTTTGTTAGCCCCATTTCCCCCTGTTCCTCAGCGCTCAGGACCCCCACAGAGCAGGTGTGACGTGGTGGTGGATCATTCTCAGCGCTGCAGTGACACTGACGTGGTGGTGGTGTGTTAGTGTGTGTTGTGCTGGTGTAGAGTGGATCAGACACAGCAGTGCTGCTGGAGTTTTTAAACCCTGTGTCCACTCTCTGTCCACTCTGTGAGACACTCCTCCCTCGTTGGTCCACCTTGTAGATGTAGAGTCAGAGACAGTAGCTCATCTGTCGCTGCACAGTGTGTGTCGCCCGTCCTCTAGTCCTTCATCAGTGACACAGGACGCTGTCGGCTGGATGTTTTTGGTCGGTGGACTGTTCTCGGTCCAGACACTGAGGGGTTTAAAAACTCCAGGAGCACTCCCTATACCCACAGTGTTCTGTTTCCCTCCTGCAATAATTACACTACACCTTACCTTTTAATGCACTCACTGAATGTAATCAACTCTAATTAACACCATGGACCTTGTTAAATCCATATCGTACCTAATGCACCTTCACAAGGCTCGTGAACCCCACTGGTCCAGTAGGTTTGGCAGAAACACTGTGGTGGTCAGTGTATTCAGACACAGGGCTGAGAATTAGGAGAATCTATCGTTCTGGGATAAACTCCAGCAGCACTGCTGTGTCTGATCCACTCTACACCAGCACAACACACACTAACACACCACCACCACGTCAGTGTCACTGCAGCGCTGAGAATGATCCACCACCACATCACACCTGCTCTGTGGGGGTCCTGAGCGCTGAGGAACAGAGGGGGGAGGGGGCCACATAAGTCTGCAGAGCAACAGATGGACTACAGCCTGTGATTGTACAACTACAAAGACTGGGTGAATGTTTAATCATAAATGAAGCTTGAAAGTGGATTTTCCACTGAAATTTAAGAATGTGTTTCATCTCCTGAAAAGCGTGTGACGATCTTGAAGGGGACTTGTGAGAAAGTTATAATTATGACACTTGGGAGCTGCTATTTTCTTTTATAGTAAGATGAAAATACATTTTCATTTCTGCAGCTGGGCTGCAGCTGTTTGAGACGCTCTCTACAGCCCCTCTGATGAACACGGTGAGGACGGAGGGGGGTAGATGAGCTTTCCTCTGTCTCTGTAGGACGTGGAGATGCAGCTGGTCTTTACCGGCTGTGGCGCTCCTAGGAGAACCCCATGGATCTTGACGCTCTTAAAGGAGACAGATTATGAAAACGTCACACGCTCAGGGCATGTTAGTGTGGACAGACATCTGGCTTTAGGAGGAACACTCTGGTTTTCAGCTCCCTGTCCTCTCTCCGGGGAAACGTATAATAAACGTCAACGTGTGGGTTTCTGCTACGTTTTGTTACTATTTCAGGCAAATGTCAGAAGGAACACCTGGTTTAACTGGTTTAACAGCGTTAGGTGACGTTCCACCTGCTGCAGAAGCTCTGTCCTCGCTGTGTTTGCAGTGAGGAGTACAGCAGGGGGAAATGAGAGGAACCATCTTATGGGCAGTGTAATGCACCCACCCATGACACACACTCTTTTCCAGGAAAGGAAAGCAAGTCATGAATAAACATTGTGAACAAATCTGCAGAGAACCATAGTGAGAGCTGGGGCAGGGCCATCACTACAGATTAATGATTAGGGATGAAGCTGGAACCAGGGGGCGTCTGGGGTAAATGCCTCATAGCAGAACATTGATTTGACGAGGTACAGATTAAAAACCCACAAGGAGCTGCTGCATTTATAAAACATTTGAATATCCATCTACAGGTAGAAACACTAAACCGAGTTGTGAACAACCAGGAACCTATTATATAAAGGTGTCTGTAAAATACAGTCATAACGTCAGGAAACGACACTCCTCACAGACAGTCACCCGGAGGAAACCCACGCAGACACAGGGAGAACACACCACACTCCTCACAGACAGTCACCCGGTGGAAACCCACGCAGACACAGGGAGAACACACCACACTCCTCACAGACAGTCACCCGGAGGAAACCCACGCAGACACAGGGAGAACACACCACACTCCTCACAGACAGTCACCCGGAGGAAACCCACGCAGACACAGAGAGAACACACCACACTCCTCACAGACAGTCACCCGGAGGAAACCCACGCAGACACAGGGAGAACACACCACACTCCTCACAGACAGTCACCCTGAGGAAACGCACGCAGACACAGAGAGAACACACCACACTCCTCACAGACAGTCACCCGGAGGAAACCCACGCAGACACAGAGAGAACACACCACACTCCTCACAGACAGTCACCTGGAGGAAACCCACACAGACACAGAGAGAACACACCACACTCCTCACAGACAGTCACCCGGAGGAAACCCACGCAGACACAGGGAGAACACACCACACTCCTCACAGACAGTCACCAGGAGGAAACCCACGCAGACACAGAGAGAACACACCACACTCCTCACAGACAGTCACCTGGAGGAAACCCACACAGACACAGAGAGAACACACCACACTCCTCACAGACAGTCACCCGGAGGAAACCCACGCAGACACAGAGAGAACACACCACACTCCTCACAGACAGTCACCCGGAGGAAACCCACGCAGACACAGGGAGAACACACCACACTCCTCACAGACAGTCACCCTGAGGAAACCCACGCAGACACAGAGAGAACACACCACACTCCTCAGACAGTCACCCGGAGGAAACCCACGCAGACACAGAGAGAACACACCACACTCCTCACAGACAGTCACCCGGAGGAAACCCACGCAGACACAGAGAGAACACACCACACTCCTCACAGACAGTCACCCGGAGGAAACCCACGCAGACACAGGGAGAACACACCACACTCCTCACAGACAGTCACCCTGAGGAAACGCACGCAGACACAGAGAGAACACACCACACTCCTCACAGACAGTCACCCGGAGGAAACCCACGCAGACACAGAGAGAACACACCACACTCCTCACAGACAGTCACCTGGAGGAAACCCACACAGACACAGAGAGAACACACCACACTCCTCACAGACAGTCACCCGGAGGAAACCCACGCAGACACAGGGAGAACACACCACACTCCTCACAGACAGTCACCAGGAGGAAACCCACGCAGACACAGAGAGAACACACCACACTCCTCACAGACAGTCACCTGGAGGAAACCCACACAGACACAGAGAGAACACACCACACTCCTCACAGACAGTCACCCGGAGGAAACCCACGCAGACACAGAGAGAACACACCACACTCCTCACAGACAGTCACCCGGAGGAAACCCACGCAGACACAGGGAGAACACACCACACTCCTCACAGACAGTCACCCTGAGGAAACCCACGCAGACACAGAGAGAACACACCACACTCCTCAGACAGTCACCCGGAGGAAACCCACGCAGACACAGAGAGAACACACCACACTCCTCACAGACAGTCACCCGGAGGAAACCCACGCAGACACAGAGAGAACACACCACACTCCTCACAGACAGTCACCCGGAGGAAACCCACGCAGACACAGGGAGAACACACCACACTCCTCACAGACAGTCACCCGGAGGAAACCCACGCAGACACAGAGAGAACACACCACACTCCTCACAGACAGTCACCCGGAGGAAACCCACGCAGACACAGGGAGAACACACCACACTCCTCACAGACAGTCACCCTGAGGAAACGCACGCAGACACAGAGAGAACACACCACACTCCTCACAGACAGTCACCCGGAGGAAACCCACGCAGACACAGAGAGAACACACCACACTCCTCACAGACAGTCACCTGGAGGAAACCCACACAGACACAGAGAGAACACACCACACTCCTCACAGACAGTCACCCGGAGGAAACCCACGCAGACACAGGGAGAACACACCACACTCCTCACAGACAGTCACCCGGAGGAAACCCACGCAGACACAGAGAGAACACACCACACTCCTCACAGACAGTCACCCGGAGGAAACCCACGCAGACACAGGGAGAACACACCACACTCCTCACAGACAGTCACCCTGAGGAAACCCACGCAGACACAGAGAGAACACACCACACTCCTCAGACAGTCACCCGGAGGAAACCCACGCAGACACAGAGAGAACACACCACACTCCTCACAGACAGTCACCCGGAGGAAACCCACGCAGACACAGGGAGAACACACCACACTCCTCACAGACAGTCACCCGGAGGAAACCCACGCAGACACAGAGAGAACACACCACACTCCTCACAGACAGTCACCCGGAGGAAACCCACGCAGACACAGGGAGAACACACCACACTCCTCACAGACAGTCACCCTGAGGAAACCCACGCAGACACAGAGAGAACACACCACACTCCTCAGACAGTCACCCGGAGGAAACCCACGCAGACACAGAGAGAACACACCACACTCCTCACAGACAGTCACCCGGAGGAAACCCACGCAGACACAGAGAGAACACACCACACTCCTCACAGACAGTCACCCGGAGGAAACCCACGCAGACACAGGGAGAACACACCACACTCCTCACAGACAGTCACCCGGAGGAAACCCACGCAGACACAGGGAGAACACACCACACTCCTCACAGACAGTCACCCGGAGGAAACCCACGCAGACACAGAGAGAACACACCACACTCCTCACAGACAGTCACCCGGAGGAAACCCACGCAGACACAGAGAGAACACACCACACTCCTCACAGACAGTCACCCGGAGGAAACCCACGCAGACACAGAGAGAACACACCACACTCCTCACAGACAGTCACCCAGAGGAAACCCACACAGACACAGGGAGAACACACCACACTCCTCACAGACAGTCACCCGGAGGAAACCCACGCAGACACAGAGAGAACACACCACACTCCTCACAGACAGTCACCAGGAGGAAACCCACACAGACACAGGGAGAACACACCACACTCCTCACAGACAGTCACCCGGAGGAAACCCACGCAGACACAGAGAGAACACACCACACTCCTCACAGACAGTCACCCGGAGGAAACCCACGCAGACACAGGGAGAACACACCACACTCCTCACAGACAGTCACCCGGAGGAAACCCACGCAGACACAGAGAGAACACACCACACTCCTTACAGACAGTCCCCTGGAAGTCAAAACTAAAAACAGGACCCCTAAAACAGGTCTAAGGACGTCCATGGGTGTGGGTATACATAAAGTGGGGAAAAAAGTGGGAATACGACAACACAGTTTAACTCTAGAAGCGCCGTTCAGCCTTGACCTGCTTATACACAGAAGCACTGAGGGACACTGTGAGCACCTCCAATCACTCATCGCAAATTCTATATTTTCTGATTAATGTATAATTGTGTGTAAAAGTGTAAAATGTATTTGTTCTCTATCTGTAATCAGTACCTGTTCATAACTGCGAACTAATTAAGAATGCAATAATGCAATGAAATGATTATCATTTAAAGAAACAGGCACTGCTGTGGAGTTTGATCCTTGTGGTGTTTTGACCAAACGGGTCACAGATATTCCATTAAGACCCAGAACTGTGTTCCACTGTGGAGAAGCGGGGCAGCGCATGTGTGTCCCCTTTAGGAAAACTGCGGATGGAAATCCAGCTTCTCTCTCCCAGCCCAGGCTGCCCTCCTTCATCTGATCACTGGGTGCTCTTTTGGTCTGTCTCACTGTGTCCGGCTATTTCTCTCTCTCTCTCTCGCTCATCTCTCCACCGCACCCTTATTAACTGTGAACACACAAATCATCTCGACCTCCTCTATTCTCTGTGGCGATTTCCTCTGCGCCCTCACTTCCTTTCTCTGGCTGTTTTCCTCTCTATTGCTGTCGTTTTCTTTCCTATTAATCAAGTCATCGCTATCCATCTCCTCTCCCTCCTTTTCCCTCTCTCTCTCTGGTCTGTTGTGTCATGCTGTATTACCCTTTCCTCCGACACATGCACACTCTCATTCACACAGCCAGCGTATTCTGGAGGAGTGGAGATGACACGTCCTCGTCCCTAATTAGACGGTTTGTATAGCGCACTGCCAGTGTTGTCTCGGCTCAGCTGCTCCGCATTCAGAAGATAATACACGTCTACTTTTACAGTTCAGATAGGAGCCCTCTCTCATCGGAACACTGGAGTGAAACTGAAAGCTCGGCGAGTCCCTATTTTTCTCTATTTTCTTTTCTGGACACAGGAAATAAAAAAAAGAGCCTTTCTTCAGCGTGTTGTGGCTCATTAGCTGAGCCAACCGTGTCCAAAGGTCACTGGAAAGTGCTAGAAAGGCCAGGTCCAATCACTTCTCAAGAGTAAGTTTTAGTATTTAGTTCTGAATAATAATAATCCACAAGGACGTATGAAATATTTAAGACACCTCTTTTACAAACCATTACAGGGCGCTGTGTGAACGTGTGAATCCACTTGGAGCTTTATATAATGAGGTCTGGCATTGTCTTGCTGAAATAACCATGTACTTCCTGGCATTTCTACATGGGGAATCTATACGACATTCTCCTTGTGCAATGGGTGGACTGTGATAAGTCACAATGGTTTTCCAAAGTGCCTCAGAGCCCGAGTGGCTATATTTAATGAAGGAGCAGACGATCAGTCGTTCAGCAGCAGTGTGTGGCTACAGGGGTATAAAGCACTGCAGAAAATAGGGTTAAATTCACTGCACAAGTATTAGTCCTAGGACAAGACCCCTAAACACAACAATCTGACGACTGGAGCATCGGCCAAAGGCCATCAAATAAATGTAAACTGAGCTCAAGGGAAAGATCAATGGTCAAAACCGCCCCAGAGCAGAGTCCTTAAACACTGCAGCAGTGAAAGCTAAAAGCGATGTTCCTCTTGCCAAGTGAGACTCCTGTGTGTGTTAATGCATTTAAAGCAACACACCGGTCTGTGCCCCAGCCCCAAGTGAGCGATGACTGATGAGGACTGTGCCATCGCTCAGGTGTCTCCGCCTGAGGCCGGTGCTCGGCTCCTGTTTGGTCAGCTCCGGGTGCGCTGAGAGCACAGGAGTGCACTTGGTTCTGAAAACCCGTTTAAGTTGTTTTTACCTAATGAGAAAACCCCGGTTCTTGACGTGCAGCCGCTGCAGCCATCAGCATCTGTACATTTCTCCATCTGATCAGCGTGGATTAACTGAAAGTGACCGGGACGCGCCTCCGGGGGCAAAGCCCATTATGAGACACAGACTTTGAAAATGTCACAGTGACTCCAAATCGATTCCATTAAAGAGCAACTTTCTCCAGCGTGAATACAGCTGCGGAGGGAAGCTGCTGCTTTGTCCTTGCGGAGACCTCTGGACGGCAGAGGACGGACATTGAATGCTACGTTTGTAAAAGCTGCCAGACGTCACGAGAGGTGATAAAACATTCTTTCAGCAAATAGCAAAAGGTACAAAAGAACCAACCGCTATTAAAGAAAGAAACAATAAAACACTAATAACACCCTTAAGCCAGGGGGCAGCGTGTACACTGAGGACCTTGAACACGCGATCTCAAGAGACAAATGTAACCTTTTCAGGGTTTGCTCTGCACCACAGACTGATGCTCTACCAGTGGTAGGAGGAAACCCACACAGACACAGAGAAAACACACCACACTCCTCACAGACAGTCACCCGGAGGAAACCCACGCAGACACAGAGAGAACACACCACACTCCTCACAGACAGTCACCCAGAGGAAACCCACGCAGACACAGAGAGAACACACCGCACTCCTCACAGACAGTCACCCGGAGGAAACACACGCAGACACAGAGAGAACACACCACACTCCTCACAGACAGTCACCCGGAGGAAACCCACGCAGACACAGAGAGAACACACCACACTCCTCACAGACAGTCACCCGGAGGAAACTCACACAGACACAGGGAGAACACACAACACTCCTCACAGACAGTCACCCGGAGGAAACCCACGCAGACTCAGGGAGAACACACCACACTCCTCACAGACAGTCACCCGGAGGAAACCCACACAGACACAGGGAGAACACACAACACTCCTCACAGACAGTCACCCGGAGGAAACCCACTCAGACTCAGGGAGAACACACCACACTCCTCACACAGTCACCCGGAGGAAACCCACGCAGACACAGAGAGAACACACCACACTCCTCACAGACAGTCACCCGGAGGAAACCCACACAGACACAGAGAGAACACACCACACTCCTCACAGACAGTCACCCGGAGGAAACCCATGCAGACACAGGGAGAACACACCACACTCCTCACAGACAGTCACCCGGAGGAAACCCACGCAGACACAGGGAGAACACACCACACTCCTCACAGACAGTCACCCGGAGGAAACCCACGCAGACACAGAGAGAACACACCACACTCCTCACAGCCAGTCACCCAGAGGAAACCCACGCAGACACAGAGAGAACACACCACACTCCTCACAGACAGTCACCCGGAGGAAACCCACGCAGACACAGAGAGAACACACCACACTCCTCACAGACAGTCACCCGGAGGAAACCCACGCAGACACAGAGAGAACACACCACACTCCTCACAGCCAGTCACCTGAGGAGAGGAACCAACCAGGAACTAATCCAATGCAGGAATTTATATTGTAATGAAGAAGTAATGTTTAATGCTGGATTCATCAAGTTCATTTTATAGTAAGGTGTCAATAAGAGTCTCTAAGACCAAATGTTAGAAGATTTATGGGAAAGTATTATCCTCATTAGCCAATCTCCATTTGTTCTAGCACAGCTCCACACCCCGTTCACTAATTACAGACATAAATAATGTCCATTTATGATCTAAGTGCAGAAACACTTCAAGGGATTTCATGGCTGCTCTCTCTTCACGACTCTGTGATTAGAATGGACAAAGCAGGGATGCATCTGGGTACAGCACCTTTACAACTGTGGCTAGATTCATCCACAAATACAGCATTTAAATCGTCCACACGCGGACTGGTGGTCAGTGTGATGATGTTGTTTTAAATGTATGATTGTGTGTAGTGCCGGGCGATACGAGCGCAAATCAATATCACGATTAATTGAACATTTTATCTTGATTACAGTTAATGAAGGATTATTTAGTTGTTGTTTGCCTCATAGTTCATTGACGAGGCTTGTTCTGTTAATACGCTCCAGTGTTAAAGGTGGGCTGTGTGCTTCTGATGTGGCTGGGAGCTCACGTCCAAACCACAGACGCCGCGTTTTTCTTTGGTACGAGCTGCTCGAGTCGCTCGGTCCGTCTCCGTGTTTAGGTTCTCCTCCATGTGGCAGATTGGATGGGACAGAGTCACGTGACTACAGCGTGGTAGTGTGGGTTTAAAGATACAGTACATGAACACACAGTGGGGACAAGATTATGTCGATTAGAATTTCTGAATGTCGATCTAGATCAAGTTTCAATTCACTGCCCAGCCCTAGTTGTATGCTTTACTGTGTTTAAAGGGTGCTATACTTCTCTATAGTTGTGTTAGTCATCAGTACTGGGCTGGAACCATGTTTCTCTGGATTGATCGAGTCCAATCCAGTACATTTAAAATGAGTTGGAGTGGTGTTTTTGATCCAGAATGAATCCCCTAACAACAATACCAGACCATGTAATCAAATCTCCTCAGCAATGTTACAATATCAGTCAGTCATAAAGTACACATGTAGCTAAGGTGGGAGGATGACGTCGGCCATCAGATCTTCATGAATGGACACTAACACAACGCCACTGTACAGCTCAACGTGCCGGAGGAGAACACCAGCTGCTCAGTTGACTAGCACTGTGCTTGAGTGACGGAAGGGACAGTAAGGGCCTTGCTACTCATCCACACAGCTAGGGCAGTGATGCTCTCTTGGATTCCAGGCCTCAAAAGGCCGAGGCATCACCAGGGAGTGACCTAGCGGTCTCCCGAGCATAGTGCCAACACTAAGAGTGCTGTGACTCCAGAGCTCACTGGTTTTTAAAGCACCTACCACAAAAGAGATTTAGGTTCAAGCAGCCTGTTGACCATTGTAATTACACCCTCGGGAAAGAACCCCACACAAACGCAGAGTGCTCGTTAACGCTACAGTGAAACAACGTTGAAACCAAACGTACTACAGAGCGCTAGCAGCTAGAATTAATATTCTCACATTAACCCCTTACTCAGAACAAACCGTGGATTATGTGCAGTTTAACTCCATAAGATCCAGGTTTTTAAGACGACCCTTTGTCTTTGAGACTCTGCTCCCTCGAACTGAATTTGAAGTGGCTGAGGATTAAAGGATTGCTCGTAAAAAGAAAGATACAACAACTAAAGGCAGTGTGTGCAGACCACGATCCCTCCTTATTACAGCTAACTCCACACTGTCGAGCCTGAGACTCTCCTCTCTGAGCACATTTAGGAGATTTAAAGTCATAGGCGAGAGTTTGATCCAGAGATGAAAGGTGATTGGTCGGGGGCAGCAGTATCGCTGAGGTCAGAGGTGGAAGGTCGCTGGTTCAGTCCTCAGGATCGGCTGGGGGTGAAGAAACTGTACTTTCCCCTGCCTCAACATACATGGTTGTTGTATCCTGTGTTTGTGTGTGTGTGTGTGTGTGTTTTTACTCCCCAAGAGGATTAACAAAGCAGCACATCTTCTTTGACACTGAAATCACACTTTGAAAGAGTTCAGTTTCCAAATCGCTGAGCCGCCGGTTTAATTCTCGCCCGTGTCATTAACAGCTTTTAGACAGGGACATGGCTTCTAAAACAGACGTAGACCCATCAGAGGCAGCCTTAGCTGTACACACAGCAACAACCACAACTGGCTGCCTATCTGCCGCTGTGCGTTCAGTGCTTAGAGTTAAGGCTGGATCTCTGGTATAAACACAGGCCTGGACGTTCTATTTATAGAAATTCATTAACATTTATATAGCATTCGTGATATCAGTCAGAAAAAGCCCAATCAGTTGCCTTCCCCACGTCGCTCAGCCCTGGCCTCAGGAGAAATCAGCCCCTCAATGAAAAACCCTTTATCAATAACTTCCATTTTTCAGCAGCGCTGCTCGCCGGTCCAGACCCAGCCGTGGAGATCAACACTTCTTCAGCTTGATCCTATATTTAAATACATTGGTGACTGCTTTATTTGAAGTAAAGAGGCTCACAAACTATGCAACGTCAGCCTCTATGAGGATTGAAGGGACAGCACCGTCTGCTCCCTCAACATCCACAGCTGAGGTGCCCCAACTGCCTCCTGGGAGCTAGGGTGGCTGCCTGCTGCTCTGTGTGAGTGTGTGCTCAGTGCCCCTAGTGCATGATTGGGTGTGTGTGGCCAGGTGATGCCACGTGATGGATCTAAAGGCAGAGGCAATCTTTCAGTGTCCTGCTGCACAAGGAGGATAAAACTATGTGTACCTTGTGCAAAAGGTACGCATCAGTTCCCGTTACTCTGGTTACTCCCGTTATCACTGGTGTTTCTCTTCTTCCTGTGACAATCTACCACATGAAGATCCTTCTCACACCATCACTGACATGCAACATCTTACAGGACGAAGCTCTTTTTTGGTGCACTCACCTTGATGTTGTTCTCGGCGGCGGTGAGTGTAGCCTGCAGTTTGTGGGACTTCTCTCGGCTCTCTCTGGCCTCGTCCTGCACCCTCTGCAGTTCGGAGCGCAGTTTCCCCAGCGTCTTCTGCAGCGCTGCCTCCTGAGCCTGGAACTCCTTCCTCAACTCAGCCTCGGTCTTCTTCCAGGCCAGAAGGTTCTCGGCCGTCATCTGCTGCGTGCGCTTCATCGCCTCCAGCTCGCGCTCGTAGAAGGCCTGCGCCTTGTTCAGCTTGGCCTCGTACTCCTCCACCAGGCGCTTCTTGTCCTGTTTCAGCTCCTCCACCCTCTCCGTCAGAGCCTCCACTTCCTGCTTGTGCAGCTGGCCAAGTTTCTCCTGGTCTTTGCTGTAGTTGGCATTCTGGCTCTGATGAGAGCGCAGCAGCTCCTGGATCTGGGATGAGAACGAGAACGTAAACGTGAGACACCTGATCGTCCAGAGAAGGGAGACTACCCTAGCTACATGATGGCTTTAGCATGTTCTCCCGGTTCGGTTCAGGTCCAGTTCTGGGGGGCTGCGGGGGTGCAGTCTCTCTAACCTGGGGAGACCTTACACACTACAGCTGGAGTTGATTTCTGTTTTGGAAGAAAGTTTTATGTTCCAACTTAACAGGAATATTGTAGCATAAAAAGTCTTGTTCATTACATTTAGCAACAACCCACAGCTCCATCCATTACTGCAGGCCAGAGGTCATCAAATCAGACCTTTGGTTCAGGTTCCAGGCTGGGGTTTTACAACGGCAAACTGGTACCACACTGCACCTGGACAGTCTGGTGCATTAGCAGCTGTAGCAATAGTGTCATAGCAGCCGGCCATTTTTAAATCCTAAACTGGAACCTGGATTTGATGACCTCACCTAGATGATGACCTCACCTAGATTTGATGACCTCACCTGGATTTGATGACCTCACCTAGATTTGATCATCTCACCTAGATGTGATGACCTCACCTGGATTTGATGACCTCACCTAGATTTGATGATCTCACCTGGATTTGATGACCTCACCTAGATTTGATCATCTCACCTGGATTTGATGACCTCACCTAGATTTGATGACCTCACCTAGATTTGATGACCTCACCTAGATTTGATGATCTCACCTGGATTTGATGACCTCACCTGGATTTGATGACCTCACCTGGATTTGATCATCTCACCTGGATTTGATGACCTCACCTAGATTTGATGACCTCACCTAGATTTGATGACCTCACCTAGATTTGATGAATCTATGGAATTTATAGGAATTTATATCATGGCAGTTCCCTCAGCGGAACATATTCAGTACCTTTACTTAGAGAACATAACTGTACCTTATTCTATATTAACAGTAGATGTTAATGTTGTGTTGATTTTAGTTCGGCCCATTTCCTCTCCAGGACTTTTATTCTGTTCTTTTATTTTACACAGTTCTATAATGAAGAATCACAAAGGAACACAACTGGACTTTAACCCCACGGTTGTACCTTTAAAGACACATTTACACTGTTTGTACCCGTAGTGACCACAAAAAAGGCTCAGTACCTCTCCTGTACCTTTTTACCTGAAAGTGTATATTATATTAGGAAAGACAAACTTGGAAAAACTACTCAGAAAGGACCATAATGAGCAAAATACAGGCCGTCTAATACTCTCTCTCACACACAGGCAACTTTCTGGTTCCTAATGGGCTTTGCAGCAGCTGCCCAGACCCTATTCTCTTTGCTACTGCTTTTCTGGGATTGGTGTAAAGAGTCAATTATGCTGTTTTAAGGCTGTTAAACAGATTAGCTTCATCACGTGGTGAGCTGTACATGAAAAAACTAACACGGTCTGATTTAATTGGTCAAGAATGACATTTATGTGTACACAAGTGTCCACAGATGTGAGTGTGAGTGACTGGGTGAGTGTGTGTGTGTGTGTGACTGGGTGAGTGTGTGTGTGTGTGTGACTGGGTGAGTGTGTGTGTGTGTGACTGGGTGAGTGTGTGTGTGTGACTGGGTGAGTGTGTGTGTGTGACTGGGTGAGTGTGTGAGTGTGACTGGGTGAGTGTGTGAGTGACTGGGTGAGTGTGAGTGTGTGAGTGACTGGGTGAGTGAGTGTGTGAGTGACTGGGTGAGTGTGTGTGAGTGACTGGGTGAGTGTGTGTGAGTGACTGGGTGAGTGTGTGTGAGTGACTAGGTGAGTGTGTGTAACTGTCCACAGGTGTCCCTTTGAATTGCTCTTATCTATAATATTGAATCATACTTTATTCATTTGTTCCTACTACATACTGGACTTTTCCCGAGTCCCTGGTTTCTCCGTGTTGTGTAACGTTCTCTCGTCTTCAAAACCTGTGTATGAAAGGTCATGTTCATACCTCTTGCCGGTGTGTGGTGCGGAGCTCCTCCAGGGCCTGCCTCTTCTCCTGCTCAAACTGGGCCTGGACCTGGCCGAAGGACCGGAGCTTCTCCTCGAAGGAGCGCCGCATCTCCTCCACCTCGCGGGACATGGTGACGACCCGCTGCGTGTGCTGCGCCTCTGTGCACAGCTGCATGTCCTCCACGCGCTGCCGGTACGACTCGAACTCGGCCAGAGCCTGGCGCTTCATGCGCTCGTGCAGCTCCATGGACTCCTCCAGGGACTGGATCCTCCTCTTCAGGTCCATCTCGTCGCTGATCTTGCTCTTGTACAGCATGATCTTCTCCCTGGTCTCTGAGAGGATCTGCTGAACCTCTTCCTCGTGAGCCTCCTTCAGAGTCTGGATGGCTGCCTCGTGCTCATCGTTCTTCGTGTTGAGTGCATAAATCACCTGTTGGAGGACAAGAGAGGAGAGGATAAACAAAAGTGTCCAGGGACCATCAGTTAGTAGATTATCGGCGTACGACTGAAGGCCAGGGTTTTTAAACTGGAGAAGGTTGAGGAAAAGCAACGTCCCGTCAAAGATAAGCAAGTCCTACTGCTGACTAAAGGACATTTGTCTACAGTTTGTTCACAAGCAAACAAGCGACCGCCAGCGTGCAAGAGAATTACTGACCTTTAGAGCCTGAAGATTGACTTCCATCTAAAGCTGCACAGGAGTTTAACCACTGCCGGTGCTCTCCAGTGAAGAAGCCTCGTGTTTACAGCTACTGTCTGATAACTAGATTATCTGATCAAACCTTCACTCATCTAAAGATGGCCTTCATGGTTTAAAAAAAACATCTGCTGCTCTCCAGTCGGTTTGTGCTGGAAACCAGTCTGATGTGTTTACAAAGCCCCAGTGTCTGTAAATGGTTAAAAAAAACACAGGGACTGGTCTGATATACAGGGGGTCCTCGACTTACGACGTTGATCTGTTCCTACGTCACGTCGTAAAATGATTTTCGGTGTATGTCAGAACATACGTACATACTTTACGTAAATAATATACTGTAAGCACGTATCCTATCCTAACACATATAAAATACGTAAAAATAACTAAATGAAATCGTAGCGACAGTCGGTCGACTAAGTCCCAGCGACCAGCCAATGTTTGTCGCTGTTTCCCCCTTATTGAATCACTTTATGATGTCTAATTCCACTTCCATGGTGATGGCTTTCCTCTTCTCCGATGCACTGCCATCAGAAGAGTCTGCCTTACGCTTGGGAGGAACAAAATCAAACGCACACGTGCACACGTGAGAGAGAACGACGTAGCAGCGAGCTAAAATGGCGTACAATGCGACTGGGGTGATGCCGTCCTCCTCGGTCCCGAGCCGCGTAACCGTGTATTCTTCCCCACACCAAACACGAAGTTCACGTTACGACGTTTACGACGCAAAACCACGTAAGTCAAAACAAGGCTTTATACAGTAAATGGGAGATGTGTCGTAACCACGGAACATCGTAACTCGGGACTGACGTAACCCGAGGACCTCCTGTACTAGGCTCTTCCCTTCAGGAAAAAAGGAATCTGGAGGCTTTTAAACAAAGGAGAGAATCCAAATGTTGAAAAGTATGAACTGAGATGAGGGTATTGCTCTATTCCTGCTCCATCGGTGGGTAACGTCGACTGCTGTCTCAGGTGATTTAAGGTGGAACTGACTCCAATCTCGGGAGAGCACTCACTGCATGAACAAAAACACAGAGTGAAAGTGCTACAAAACTCAACTCGAGTTACTAATGAGTTTCTGTGGTAATTCAAACAGTGAATAAAAACACTTCAGCTACGAACAGACAGCTATCGCAGTTTTCTCTCAAACACACCGTTCAACTTAAAAAACACAGCTTCTGAGAGAGTAGTGTGTCCCCACTGTCACAGACAAGAGCGTTCTCTCACTGCTGCGTTTAAACTCGCCTTTGCGCTCTCACATAAACACGGGTCCAGCGCTGTGATTGGACAGACTCAGACGAGGGGGCGGGGCCATTCTAAAGTCTCTGCACTTGACGTCCGAAGCGGAGAAGGAAACCCCTCAGTGGGTCTCGACTCCTGGACTGATATAACCCTCTTTACTGGGAAGTATTATTTGGAGGAAATAAAGGCTTTAAATTTTCCACTGTGAGTCACGCTCTGAGCTCATTTCCATAATCGTCTGGACATCTGATTAGGACAGAGCTGTGGCAGAACAATACACTTATCAGAGCTGCAGCTCCTATTCAGCATGAGAGCTGCTGGAGGAAACAACGGCTGCACCACAGAGAGGGCTGGAGGTGCCATCGTCGCCTAATGGGCTGTCCACTCAGATCATGTGAAGAGGAGTCATTATCTTTACTGTCCACTTCCACACACTCGGCCAGCACGGTGAGCCTGGTGGAGTGAGGACAGAGGCTGGCAGGCTTGAAGAGAGAGCTGTATCTATATGAAATATATATTTCTATGCCCAATTACTAGTTGCCAGTTACATGTCGGTGAGTCCGTCCCCACGCAGAGCACAGCTTAAATTCCAGAGGAGAATGCAAACTGCCCAGATCTGTTACATCACACTCTGGTCGGGGTGAATGGCGAGCGGCTCATTATCATTTAAAGGAACAGGGTGTGTTTAGACAGAGGGAGAACGCTGCTGTGAGGTTTGATCCTTGTGGTATTTTGATCAAAGCAGGTCACAGACGTTTCACTACGACCCAGAACTGTGTTCCACTGTGGAGAAGAGGGAGCTTATGTCCTCTTTATTTATGGCTTTATTTATTCAAGCTCTCTCCCTCCTCTCCTGGCCACTGCTCAAATATCTCTCTCAAATATTCAGTCAGAAGCTGCTCCAAACTCCGCTGTTGTGATGGTGAGCGGCAACCACAGTCAATACTCACCGACCGTTTCTCCAATAACCCGTCTGTGCCAATGTTTGTTATTGTTTTGGCTGCTGGTGTTTCACTGCCTGGGTGTTTTCTCATGTTCCAACACTGATAGGCTACTGCACATCAGCGCTCCACTGTTCCTCACTGATGTGTTCACACTGTACACTCACTGGTAGAAAAGGTTGAACATGCCTGAATGTTCTATACAACATGTGTGATATTAGTCTATGAGGCAAGAGATTAATTCATTCCTTCATTCATTCATGTGTTCTTCTGTAACTGCTTCATGGGGCCTACCTGGTATCATTGGGCACAAAGCAGAAACACACCCTGGACAGGGAGCCAGCCCATCACAGGACATCACACACTAACCCAGTCACTCACGCGCTCACCCAGTCACTCACGCGCTCAACCAGTCACTCACG
>NC_089806.1:5543424-5589504 GCF_029633855.1 Hoplias malabaricus
TATAGGGAGTGCTCCTGGGGTTTTTAAACCCCTCAGTGTCTGGACCGAGAACAGTCCACCGACCAAAAACATCCAGCCGACAGCGTCCTGTGTCACTGATGAAGGACTAGAGGACGAGCGACACACACTGTGCAGCGACAGATGAGCTACTGTCTCTGACTCTACATCTACAAGGTGGACCAACGAGGGAGGAGTGTCTCACAGAGTGGACAGAGAGTGGACACAGGGTTTAAAAACTCCAGCAGCACTGCTGTGTCTGATCCACTCTACACCATCGTACAAGGGAGCAAAACAAAGTACACAGAGCAACAGATGGACTACAGTGTGTAATTGTAGAACTACAAACATATGATAATTGCTCATTCCTAAACAGTTGCCATATAACGCACTGTAACACCACACTCCTTATTGTCAGATTTCTCTTTTTTTTATTTTTATTTACTGCATCCCAGCAGCTCCACAGCCTCCAGCCCCCTCAAATAAATTATACAATAAACACTATCTACACTCTAAGCTTATATTTATACACTTATTCAATGTAACCTATTTTCTTTATTATGTAACAAAACATACTGAGGGATGAATGAATTCTTATACCCATTAAGCCTTGCCGAGGGGCTCTGAACCACCTGTTTGAGGGAATAACATGATATTAATAATTTACCATATGCGAGGGATCAGAAGAAAAACTATATGCAAGTCCATACTCTCACTGAGTGATGAAGCTGCTCTCCAGAGACTGACCTACACTATCGGAGCAGGTCTAAACTGGTCTCTCATTACACAGATGTAGACAGCCATGGCTCAACTCTTCTGTGATTTATGAAATGATCATCTAAAAAACAGAATTTTGTTGTGTGTCCTGAAAGATCTGTGGCTATGAAGGAAACAATAAGCTGCTGTGGTCACGGGGAATGACCAGTCTGTTTGTGGACCAATGCTACACCAACTGATCTGCTTCACATAGGTTCACAGCTTCCATAGGGTTTCAGGCACTCACTTGCTTAAGGGCAAGGCCTCCCTGTTCCTCCAGGTGGAGGTTTCCCTTGTTCTTCAGGGTCCGGGAGACTGGCTCTATGATGGCTGTTCCTTCATTCCCACCACCCCCAGTTTTCCTGCAGATCGAGGGGCTCAAACTGGTTTCAATCCCAAGCTCTGTTCTCTAAATATTAGACCATGGCTCTCTCAAATACGTACTGTGGTGGCTTTAGGGAAAGATAATTGAACACAGCCATACTGCCATTTTAAATGTTCTTTATTGCACCCTAACAAGGGCATAGGGAAGAATAACAAGTAAGTGAGCTGTAATAGGGCAGACCTTAGGAATAAAACCTTATTTATGCAATTTCAAGGCAAAATAGCCTTTGTGCCACCTCCATTATAAGGACGGCTGGTTATTAACTCAGCTTCATTAAGGTGATGACTATTTCACACGGCTCAACCTGATCTAGTGCATTAACATTAATTCTTGGAGTAATCTCATCGGAGGCTGATGTGAAAAAAAAAACTGCCCGGTTCCTCTGAACATCAGTCATGCATGGCATGGTGCTATTAGAAAACGGCAGTGACGTAAGCTTCTAAACTGAGGTCTGAGAGCACTTCAATCACCTGCGCTCGAAATTAGCATCAGGGACCCTTCCCTCGGATCCTCAATAATTCAGGGGATAGTTCTATTCTTAGTCTGCAGGCATCGATTTGGGACTGATTGGATAAAGCTGCACTCGGGAGATTTCGTAGTGCGTACCAGATATTCATACGGCACCCAGCAAGCCAAGCGTCCTCGCAAGTTATTCAGTGTGTGAACCTGCGACTATCAACCATTAGCTCATTTGCATACTTAATGAGAAGTATGCTGTGCTTCAGTGCTTGTCAGAAGGCTGACATACATCAGAAGGTTATTTGAGTCCTGGAGAAATTATGCTAGAAATACTGGACAATAGTCTCGTTTTGTACTATGTTCACACACAAGTGCGTGTCACGAATTGCTTTTACACACTCATCTACAAGGTTCAGCTCTTGGTATCTCACACTTTTTCTGACACACATCGAGTGAAGCAGTGCACTCCCAAACCCTGGTTGTGGAATATGCCTTTCACAATTTCAAGTAGTGTGCATACCTCTGTTACCTGACCACACCAACTGCTCCTCCAAAAGTTACATAGTACAGTTTCTGCAGTTCTGTGCCCCAAGTAGCAACAACAGACACCCTATTTTCTCTATTACAGGTCAGTGGAGCACCACAATGAGCTTGAAGCTGTAATTCTAAGGTAAAACATTACGTATTTTTGCTTTAAACTCAGGAGACATATATTTTACCTCGGTTGTTAACTTTTATCACCCCAAGAACAGATTTAGGCTGTAGTTAAGTGAAGTCTGAAGATCCATGTCAAGCTGGGAAGCTCTGAAAAAAAAAGTGTGGGAGAGTGCAGACAACACTACAATGAGCACCACTCACAAATGAACTGATAGGAACTCATACTCGGAGTTCCCAAAATATCCTCTGTTCTGTGTAGCCTTTTCCCGTCCTGATTTGACAGGCATCTACGAGGTACGGCATCAAGGTAGTGACTCAGGCCCTTGCTGCCATGGGAGGCTGCTGCCAGTTCTCTGACACAGAGGACAGGGATCGATCCCTGCCTTGCATCCTTCCTCCCTACTTTACTCCACACATGTTTAGACTTGCAATGAGAGTCCTAGCTCAGTCAAAGTATGCTAATAAGTATGCTTACATTCGGAGGAAAGCAGTGTGTGAGGGAAGAGTGGTTCATTTTTAGGGACACACTGACAGCAGACAAGTCTGTGGCATTCGTCTGACACAAAGTAATCTCGATTTCCAGGTGACAACATCAGCATCACCTGGACGAAGCTGCAGTTATAGCATGAGCCTGGCTGCTAGCTGAAAGGGAGAAAGTTTCAGACACAGCTGCTGTTTCCTTCCAGAGATCAAAACGGTCAGTACTCCAGATGCAGGTATCACCCAGAGATGATGGAAACTGGGAATAGTCAAGCTCACTGATAAGTTGTTCTTGATGGGTACTTGGCAAGGTCCTTTTGGGCTGAACTTGGGTGTTCTGGCAGGGAAAACAGCAGTGGGTATTAGGTCCCTAGACTTGATCTTACTCACCTGGTAATTATCAAGCCCATCATGGGTCAAGTCAGTTGTGCCAGTCCTGGGAAACTGCAAGAATGTGTGGGGGTTCCTGAGCCCTGGGATTGCGAATGAGTGCTCAGACCCCATGGGTACATTAGGAAGGGAGACACCTGGCCCGGTAGCTGTTAGGAGATCCTATATCGATTGTCTGCTTTCCCCTGTTGTCCTGACCCAGATCCTCTTCATATCCACTCTACAGAGAGGATGACTCACACACTATAAAAAGGTATGGACGCAGAAATACTGGTAACATCCTTCACATTTACCACCTCATGCTAAGAAGCACTACCAGGCTCGTTCTGGCAGTGGGATGTGAGCAGATGATGTGTGCCCACAGCAGGCAAGAAGCCCTACAGGGAGACCTGAGAGTTCAGGATGTTGAGTGGCGAATCAGTTATCCCTGAAATCAAGCACAGAATCCTTGCTTTTCAAAATGAAGTCATGAGCTCACTCCCATCTGGAAAGGCATGTAACCTGCAGATCTCTAAATATGTCCCATCATCTATTCAGCGCCTGCTCCCACCCTCTGACACCCATCTCCACGTCTTATCCCTCCCGTAGATTAGTCCTGCTTCTCCGCCCCATCCCTGCAGTGCACTTTGCTGTTTGTTGGAGTGCGCGTGCAACTCTGCATGTGGGTGGGCTTGAGGGGATGGGATTTGCCTCGAAATCATCCTGTGGTTGTAAAAGGATTTGCGTACCCTCTGCACTCTCTCTCTCTCTCTCTCTCTCTCTCTCTGTATTCTGGTTGGGTTAGAATACATGTCATCTGGCTGCAAAGCGGGACAGGGGTTGCAGCGCCTAAAAGCGGACAAGCACTGTCCATCTCCATTAGCCATACGGCAGATGTAGCCGAACCTCAGGCTCCGGGACATACGATACTGCCAGGTTGAACAGAACTGCTGGCCACTGCCAAACCTATTTGCTGACCAGGACATAAAACAGGGGACCAAAGGGACCCATCTGATGAAAGGTCATCCTCATGAAAGATGTCCTCGTGAAGGTCAAACCAAGTCCCCAAATTTAGGTTTATTTGGTATTTATTTTGAGAGAGGCTCACATATATAAAACACAACCACACAAACACTAATAATAGTGCTCTAGGGGCAGTGAGCCTCCACCACACAAACAGAGTTGTGGGCAGCCACCTGCCGAGGTTAGATGCCTTACTCAAGGGCACGGCCATGGATGTTAAGGGAGGAATCAGTGCTGTTACTACACTCACAGTTATTCCTGCTGCTCAAGTGGATCGAACCAGTGACGCTTTGGTACCAAGCCTCCTTCTCTAACATTTAGGCCACGTCTACTACTGCAGCTAGGATGCACATGTAGTCAGCAAGATTTGAACTTGTGCAAGGAAACCCCAGTGGATTTCTAGTCCATCGCCTACACCACTCGGCCACAGTCACATTTCCTTCTCGAGCTGGAGATATCTTTTTGTGGTTTCAGAGTGTCCATATTTCAGTTAGCAGTCGACATGGCTAGCCGATTGTGGCCCAGAAACACACATGCCCAGAAAAGGGAAATAAACAAGTGCATTCTGTTCCTCAGTTGTCATAGAGCTCCACAGTTCAGTAGTTAGGATACTGCTCAAGGAATCCACTCTTTGGAACATTCATTTACTGAAATGCCAGGCAAAGGGAGCAGTGTATCGACTGTCCTTGACGCACTCTGTCTGAACATAACGTCACAAACCTAGCATGGCATTCAGAAGGTAACTGTTTGGATCCCAAATTAGTGAAACGGTTCTAGCCCATTACTTCCCAAACATGTTCTGTAGTGCCCCACTTTGTAGATGAGAATATTTGTGAACCCACCCCCCACCCCACCACTCAGACACATGTACACATCTTTTACTTCCAAACTCCTTAAGATCTGTTATAAAAATTGTAATTTATACTCAACTGCGGACTTTCTCACAGCCTGAACCTTACCCCCACCCCGACCCATGAACACATCTCCTACTGCTTTTTGTCCACATCTGAAACTATCTGTGTGTATTGCTTGTGTGCTACAGGTCTTGTTTATTCAGGATTACACACTGTGCTTCCTTAAGGCACAGTCTGTGACCTTCTTTTTTTTTACCACCACTTCCCTGTTGTAATCCAGCTGTTTTTTTCCTAACTGTAAGATGGTGCGGGCCCCTGCTGCCGTCGTGTCTGTTGCGCACACCTAACCCCCATTTATGTGAGTGGACAGATGATAAAAAATAATTTCGCTGCAATGTTGTACTTGTATAATTTTGTATGTGACAATAAATTGAATCTAATCTAAATTCCTTAGATTGCACAAAACAAAATAGCGATAAATCACTTTTAGAAGTGACAGGTTCTCATCTCGTACTTTGGCCTCGCAGCACCTTCCCTGCCCCACACTTTGGGAACAACTGTCCTGGCCAGATGTTTAGCCTGTATTCGCTACTGAATTTTTCATAAAGCCTCCTTAGTCCTGATTTTATTTGTAGGTGTTGCACTTTATTTACAAACTTCACAAAGTCAATATTTAACCTGTTAAACTCAAAGCTTCAGGTAAAAAGGCTGTGGACCCGCAATGACCCCGATCTGGATCAAATGGTTAGAAAATGTGAATGAATGAGTGAATTTATGTTGAATTAAGGAAAACCAAACTGACACAAGCCTACGTCCCTCTCACTGAGCGCAGCTGATTGAACCGATGGTGGATTAATGTTTTTAAGACCATTCTTAGTCTCATAATAAAGACAACACAATACAATAGAAGAAAAAAGTAGTCCATATCACGAATCAGTATCTATCAGCTGAATCCCTCCAATCCCGTGTTTAACCACGACGACAGGAGGAATGTGGAGTGTTAATGTAGGGCAGGCCACGTTTCCAGCTACGAGCTCCAGCTCTCCTGCAGCGTTTGGGACGTAGGCCAAGTGAATCACATATCAAACCTCATCCCTGGGCAGCATAACAAATCAAAGGCACACCCAGAGATTTGATCAGAAATCAGGGGCAGAAAAATAAGCCACGTCTCCTTTTCGACTGCTGTGCTTTACTCTAGCTCACACAGGGAGGCCGGGAAAGACAGGGGCCCGTCTGCCTCCTCGGTGTCCGCTGATGTAGGAACCTCTTGAGATGGAGCAGAAGCTTCTCGGTTCTTCTCATCTTTCGCATTTCACTTTTTACATCAGTGCCTCAGACATTCTTCCCAGTTGTGCAACACCAGTCTATCCTCGGGCACATCAGAGCATTGCATTACAGTTCAAATAAGAATCCTCCAGAGAGCCAAGATCACAGCAGTGAGTTCCCTCGCTTCCAGAGCTTTGTAAATAGCAGTTTATAGGTGGGAAAAATGAAAAGCATTGTAAACATCATGAGAACGTTATCAACAAGGAGACAGACTAGGTCTGCTGAGGAAATTACAGCAGAAGGACCGAGGGACATTGACAGGGGTGGCTCAAGTGAAGTGATTCACAGTTGACTCTGGGAAATTAATGACGACCTCCAATCAAAACTTACCACTTCACCTCCCAAATAAATGTATTTACTATAGGTTCTGGATATTTTTTTTAATTTAAAATGGGGATAAAGTCACTTGTTTAGTGCATGTATTTGGAGCACATCAACCCACACACTGTAAAACAAGACCGCCCACCATCTGTTAGATCTCTGTGTGACGTCAAGTGCAGAGACTTTAGAATGGCCCCGCCCCCTCGTCTGAGTCTGTCCAATCACAGCACTGGACCCGTGTTTATGTGAGAGCACAAAGACGAGGTTAAACTCAGCAAAACAGACACAACGAGCGCAGAGAAATAAGAGCACTGAGTAAAAACAGAGAAGAAAGAGAACAGAGTGAAAACGGCTAAAAACCAGAGCTTCTGCTCCTTGCTCCTCACTGCTGTGCGCTCGGGGTCGGGGTGAACAGAGAGCGGCTCATTATCATTTAAAGGAACAGGGCTGTTTAGACAGGGGGAGAACACTGCTGTGGGGTTTCATCCTTGTGGTATTTTGATCAAAGCAGGTCACAGCTGTTTTATTAAGACGTATACACTGCAAAAAATGAAATCTAAGTAAAATTTACTTAAATCTAGTCTAAATATCTAGTGTTACTCATTTGGAAATTGTTAGAAGAATATAATACGATTATTCAACTTATTTCTAACTTATTTTTACCTGTTTTAAATAATAATTCGAGATATAACAAGAAAATGATTCCCTATTAGATATAAAATTATTTAAAAACAGGTAAAAATAAGTTAGAAATAAGTTGAATAATCGTATTATATTCTTCTAACAATTTCCAAATGAGTAACACTAGATATTTACTTGCTTAAATTTCAGTTTTTGCCGTGTATTAAGATGGGTGCTTGTTTTAAGGAACTTCAGGCCACCACAGGTGTGCAGACATCTCAGTTCCAAATCACGTCCAAGTCTCACTGCAGCACTGAGAACGACCCACGACCCGAACGCTCTGCGGACTACAGTCTGTAACGGTAGAACTACAAAGTGCCCCTGTGTTCTCACCTGAGAAAAGCTCTCATTCAGTCTACGATTACCATTCCATCAGTGACAGTGTTCAGAGCTGAACAAAGGGTCCGTGCCCCTCCTGGATGTCAGGATCAATCCATACTAGACTCCCCTCCATGCTTTCACTGAATCAATCAAGTCTCTGTGGCTGCCGAGCTGATTTCAGAACAGTTTGTTTGAAGCGAGTGGGTACGACATTTCACATCGCAGTGTTAGAGAAAGGATGGTAAATCAGATCCAAAGACACTGAGTGGCATAAAAGTTAACTGCAGCTGGTGCTGCCAGCGCCACCTCGTCTTCCTCTCTCTCTCTCTCTCTCTCTCTCTCTCTTTCCCTCTCTTTAATACTCTTTACATACATATCTCCCAAAGTTACGTGGGTGAAGACAGCTTGACAAACGACGCAGGAAACCGTGAAGCATATTTGCTCTGGTGCCTCTCAAGGCCCGGAACAATCTGCTACAGAGGAAGCATGAAGGCCAGGTCCCAGAGTAGAGCCACAGGTGCGACTCCAGACCTTTCAGCCTGTTTGCTCCGTCTCTCCGGAAGCCCCTCGGGGGGGGGGGGGCGCAAATGTCTGAGAGGATGGTTACGTAATCTTGGAAGGGACTCGCTGATTCTGTGCACACGAGGAACAAAGCCATCTTGCTCGGAGTGAAACAGGCTGAATGGCTGGGACACGTCACTGTTGCCAGGCTGCGGCGCGTGGAAATGTGTTGAAATCATGAAATAAACCAGGAGAGGAAGGTGTGTGGATCGGCCTGGATCCGTACAAAATGGACACCAAATCAGACCTCCTAAAGTGCCTTGAGGGGCCTCCGCACAGCAACCCGATGAGCTCTGTTCTGATTGGCTGCCACTGGCTGTCTTGTACTAGGGTTAATAACTCCATATCAGCTCAGTGTGGACAGGTGGATATGTATAAAGGCGCTGGTTCAGTATCAGTGTAGGAAAGGGACATTTGAATTGTTTTAAGGCACTATAACATGCATAAAAGTCAGAGAAGTGGGCGGGGCCAGAAAAAACAATGAGGGCAGGGCAAGTGAAGGAACAGCACTGTCTCCTCCCTCAACATCCATGGCTGAAGTGCTCTTGAGCAAGACGCCAAACACACAAATGCTTCTAGGGCGCTGGGGTGGGGGTACTGCCTTCTCTCTGTGGTGTTTGTGTGTGGGCCACCGGGACGGGATCCGTGTTTAAAGTTGCACAAAGGGTCCACGCTGTTTGACAAGACAAAACAAGCCCAGGCAGACGAGCGAGAGCCCCCGTGGAGGAGAGGTGCCTCGGCTTTTTGATGTGGTTCGAGCTTTCATCCAGCTCTGGTCTTCAAAAATCCTCTAAAACCCCACAGCAGCTCTATCCCTACCCTCCACAGCAGCCCTGTTCCTCTGCAGTTCACCTTCGGTGGGGTCCTCCTGCAACAAACATCAAACACCGCACAGCAGTACAGCCACATGCAGGAGTGTGTGTGCTCCTGGCGAAGTGAGGGCAGCGAGCAGAGGGAGTGAAGGCAGGTCGCAGCAGTGGGAGCAGGCACAGACATTCTGCGTTTGTTTGTGCATCCTTATTTTAACAATTTAAATTCAACTTTGACAAATGATGAAGGGTGTTGGGCCACAGAGACGGAGCCACACTGAAAGAGCAGGCCAATCTGAGGGGAGGGAGGGGGGGGGCAGGTATCGCGGCGTATACTTATGTGTGTTTGTGCATCAGGGAAAGTAATTTTAATGTCAATATAGGGCTTCATTTGTTTATCGTGAGAGGACATTATGTTTGTGGGGAAACACAGTTCTCAGGTTTGTTTACGCTCAGAAGCGTCACGTCTCTTTTAAAGGAGCAATCTGTAACATTGACACCCAGCGTTACTGTATAATACAGTTTCAAATCAGCGGAGAGAGCCGTCTTCCTCCTCCCCCTCCTCCTCCTGAGAAGTGAAGCTCGAGCAGGTGCCAGTTTGAGGAAAACTGAACGAACAAGGGTTTAAGAACTTGGGCCGAAATCGCTAAGAAAAGTGTGCCATCATCAACATATTTACACAAAAGTGTTCATCGTTTCAACATTGGGCTGCCATTTACCTGCATTTAGTCCAAATCCACCTGAGATATTTCGACTGGACATGGCTGGTGTTAGTGATTTTCCCTTCCACTGTAAACGTTGTCTTATTCATTCATTCATTATCTGTAACCCTTATCCAGTTCAGGGTCGCGGTGGGTCCAGAACCTACCTGGAATCATTGGGCGCAAGGCGGGAATACACCCTGGAGGGGGCGCCAGTCCTTCACCGGGCAACACACACACACACACTCACTCACACCTACGGTCACTTTTGAGATGCCAATCCACCTACCAACGTGTGTTTTTGGACTGTGGGAGAAAACCCACGCAGACACAGAGAGAACACACCACACTCCTCACAGACAGTCACCCGGAGGAAACCCACACAGACACAGAGAGAACACACCACACTCCTCACAGACAGTCACCCGGAGGAAACCCACGCAGACACAGGGAGAACACACCACACTCCTCACAGACAGTCACCCAGAGGAAACCCACGCAGACACAGGGAGAACACACCACACTCCTCACAGACAGTCACCCGGAGGAAACCCACGCAGACACAGGGAGAACACACCAGCTCCTCACAGACAGTCACCCAGAGGAAACCCACGCAGACACAGGGAGAACACACCACACTCCTCACAGACAGTCACCCGGAGGAAACCCACGCAGACACAGGGAGAACACACCAGCTCCTCACAGACAGTCACCCGGAGGAAACCCACGCAGACACAGAGAGAACACACCACACTCCTCACAGACAGTCACCCGGAGGAAACCCACGCAGACACAGGGAGAACACACCACACTCCTTACAGACAGTCACCCAGAGGAAACCCACGCAGACACAGGGAGAACACACCACACTCCTCACAGACAGTCACCCGGAGGAAACCCACGCAGACACAGGGAGAACACACCACACTCCTCACAGACAGTCACCCAGAGGAAACCCACACAGACACAGGGAGAACACACCACACTCCTCACAGACAGTCACCCGGAGGAAACCCACGCAGACACAGGGAGAACACACCACACTCCTCACAGACAGTCACCCAGAGGAAACCCACGCAGACACAGAGAACACACCACACTCCTCACAGACAGTCACCCGGAGGAAACCCACGCAGACACAGAGAACACACCACACTCCTCACAGACAGTCACCCAGAGGAAACCCACGCAGACACAGAGAACACACCACACTCCTCACAGACAGTCACCTGGGAATCGAACCCACAACCTCCAGGACCCTTGAGCTGTGTGACTGCGACACCTACCTGCTGCACCACCGTGCCACCCAGATATTATTCACAATTTTCATATAAAAGCATTTAGTTCCACCTTAAATGTGTCAGTTTATTAGTTCTCCAGCTTCTTATTGAATACTCATTTCCACCTTAAACAGCTATGGGAAGCTAAAGCTAGCTCTAGGTTTATAAACAAAACTTCTTATTTCCCACTTTATCCATTTAAACACACGACCGAGTTCACATCACGTCACTGAAACATCTACCGACCAGTGAAACGCTTACATCTGCTGTGTACTGCCAGGCTTCGTTTCTCCGTTCCACTTTAAAGAGATGAATATACGAGGCTTTTCAAACACAGTTTTTACTACTTCATTTGTTTAAAACACACACACACACAGGGTCCAGTTAAATATAACATTAACTCTGTTCTCTTGGTCATTTCATGGCTGTGAGCCTCTGTTTGTAAACCTGGCCACACGGTGGACTGTAGAATGATTGGACAGAGGGCGGGACACAGGCAGGACCTCGGAGGGTGGGATCTGTGAGCTCCGCTCCGGACTGGGACCTTCTCCAGGAGAATATATTTACCACAGATGCTCATATGTAACTAGAGTTGTTTAGTTATTTCAGCATTTTCTGTCTGTGTTTTTACTTTCATGCAGTTAGCGCTTTTTTTCAAATACAGCATTAGTTCTATCTATGGTATATAGCTACTATATATATATTAATAATATTACACACTTTTGAAGCAGGAATAAAATAATATCCAGATCTCAGTTCATGCTTTTCAAAGTTTAGAGGGTTCCTCGGTGTCTAAAAACCTCCAAAGTGCTGTTTTTCTGCTGTGAGCAGAGAGAGAGAGAGAGAGAGAGAGAGAGAGAGAGGAAAGAGAATGAGAGGGAGAGAGAGGGAGAGTGAGAGTGAGAGAGGGGAGAGAGAGAGAGAGTGAGAGAGTGAGAGAGAGAGAGAGAGAGAGGAAAGAGAGAATGAGAGGGGAGAGAGAGGAGAGAGAGGCAGAGAGAGGGGGGAGAGAAAGATAGACAGAGCGAAAGAGACAGGAGAGATAGACAGAGAGAGAGGGGGAGATAGAGGGGAGAGAGAGAGACAGAGCGAGAGAGACAGACACAGAGAGAGAGAGGCAGAGAGAGAGAGAGAGGGGGGAGAGAGAGAGTGAGAGATAGACAGAGAGAGAGAGACAGACACAGAGAGAGAGAGGCAGAGAGAGAGAGAGAGGGGGGAGAGAGAGAGAGAGAGAGAGAGAGTGAGAGATAGACAGAGAGAGAGGGGGAGAGAGAGAGACAGAGCGAGAGAGACAGACACAGAGAGAGACAAAGAAAGAGAGAGAGAGAGGGAGATAGACAGAGCAAAAGAGACAGGAGAGATAGACAGAGGGACAGGGGGAGAGAGAGAGAGAGAGACAAAGAAAGAGAGAGCGACAGAGACAGAGAGAGAGAGAGAGAGATAGACAGAGCGAGAGAGACAGGAGAGAGAGAGAGAGAGAGAGAGAGAGAGAGTGAGAGATAGACAGAGAGAGAGGGGGAGAGAGAGGGGAGAGAGAGAGACAGAGCGAGAGAGACAGACACAGAGAGAGACAAAGAAAGAGAGAGAGAGAGTGAGAGAGAGAGAGGGAGATAGACAGAGCAAAAGAGACAGGAGAGATAGACAGAGGGAGAGGGGGAGAGAGAGAGGAGAGAAAGAGAGAGAGAGAGAGAGAGAGAGAGACAAAGAAAGAGAGAGCGACAGAGACAGAGAGAGAGAGAGAGAGAGAGAGAGAGCCTAGCATACCGGACGGAGACAGGTTTTTATAAGTGTTTTTTTGGTTTAAATCACGAACATTGCCTTTAAGGGAGTGATTCAGCAGGTCCACAAGGTGTGAGGGATCTGGAAGGCTCTGACGGTCATGTTTAATGGACGAGAGAACTAGAGAGAGCAGGAAAGAGAGAAGAGAGTCGGGGGTTGGGGCGTGTGCACGCAGTAAACTGGGGATGATATTTTTCTATATAAAGGATGCAGAGATGTGAGACATGAGGTGGATGTCGTTTTAAGCTAAAAACTGGAAATAGGCAGTGATCGTTTTAGAGTTTTTGGTCGGTGCCTATTTGGGACAGAATTTCAGTACCCAGCCCTAAGCAGGTTCCCCCGGGAGGAGTAGAGGCAGGACCCCAGTCGACACAGGCACGGCAGACAGCGACAGTGGGGGCAAAGGTGGAGAGGTGGGGCTGTCCAAACTTTTGCATTCAACTGTACTTCTCCACACTTGCTGCACTAAGTCAAGCCGTCTCCCCAGCGAGAGGCAACGTGCCACTACCTCACATGCACCAGCCGTGTGACCGTGCTCCATCACCATGGAAACTGTGATCGTACCCGGTGGATAGATGCCGTACTATGAGCCGAAACAGGGAGGATGTGCCGGCCTCCCTTCGGTGAGGCTGAGGGCCTGCGTGGCTCTGCGCCGCCAGCCGGGGCACTGTGGGGGTCGCTTCGCCCGGGCTTTAAATGAGAGACGGAGCCGCTCTCCTGCTGGGCTTTACTCCACCTACGGTTTAACCCTCGGCTAATGAGCCGACAGCACAACAGAGACCCGGTGTCCCCGCCTCTGATTCCCTCACATCAAAAGAGCCGGGGAGGACAAAGCCGTCCCTGTAACTAACAGGATACGTATTTACCCATCTACTGGAGAAGGAGAAGAACAGTAGAGGAGGAAAATGGAAGAAGAAGATCAAGAAAAATTGGGAAACAAAGAAGAAGAAGAAAATTACAGAAAGAAAATGGAGTGAACACAAAGATAGAACAAGAAAAGGAGGAAAAAAATAAGAAAAACAAAATGAATAGAACTAAGAAGAGGAAGATCAAAACAGAAAAGAGGAAGAAGGAGTTGTGGAAGAAGAGAAAAAAGGGAAGGAAAAAAGGAAAAGTGAAAGAAGGAGGGAAATTAAGAAAATAAAAAAATAGGAGATGAAAAAATGAAAGGATAAAAGGAATTGGAAATGACAAAAGAAGAGAACAAGGTAAAGAAGCGGAGGAGGAGGAGAAAAAAGACAAAATAAGTGGAAGAAATAATGGAAGAAAAGAGAAAGAAAAAGAACCAGTGGAAGAGGAAGGTGAAAAATTAAAAGCAGAGTGAGAAGAGGAAGAAAAGACTGAGTCAAACTGAGTCTCCACACAATTGACCTATGACAATGAACACACACACACACACACACACACACACAAGCGTTTGAACCTCTCAAAAGACCACAGTGTAATTTTACGATAAAAACAAACGTGGTCTCTGCTGCAGCTGTGGATTTCACAGATGGAGAGTTGGTGCTGGTCGTCTGCGCTGCGTGGCGTAGAAACCCAAACGAGAGTTTTACAGCGGACTCTGCAACTTGGATCCTGGAAAACAACCACAGAGCTGCTGCTGCGCCGGATCCCCCTGGAGAGAGCAGCTATCCCGCTGTAGGAATGACAGATTACGCTAATTAAACACCTCCCACCCCTCTTCACCTCAGTCCTGGACGAGCTGCCGTTCACATTCACGCCCAGTCGGTCCACGGTGTGTGTGTGCCGTCACAGAAACGACCGAACATGCTGCAGCGTTCCGGATGAGCCGAAGGGTCGGGGCGGTCCTCTGAGGGGGCCCAGAGAGGAGCGAGCTGTAGTAGTGGACCCCTCAGATGACCAGAGTCCGAACAAGTACCGCGATGTCCCTTCACTTCCAGAGTTTCCTCGCGAGTACGTGCTCCACAACTCTCTGAAAGTTGTTGTCAAACTTCAGTTGCTGGTTAAAACAAGCCTTTTCAGCTGCAGAACACAGGTCACCAGCTCGACCCGGCTGATCAGATGCATGTCGGGCTCGATATATTTAGATCCGTGTGGGTGGACGGTAATTGCAGACCACCGTGTGCGAAATCAGGGAATTTAAGTACTTTGGTGCCTCTCTGATTGGCAGCTCTGACCTCGCAGAGAAGAGCGGCACGTTACCGTGGCAACTAGAAACAGCTGCCGGTGCCAGGAGCGTGAGGAGTGGGGAACGGCGAGGCAGGTTTCTCTCCGCGCTGCAGTTCACCTCCTCCTTTTATAGCTCTGGCTGTTTAAATATTCCAGAGGTCTGTAATTAAACATTTTCTGAAATCAGTTGATTGCACTCGTATCTGGCTCGACGCCAGGCTGATTACGTCCATTTGAGAAGTTCTCTCAGACTTTCACTCGCAAGAAAACTTCATTTTCGTGTTTGTTTAAAAGAGTCAGCCCCGTTAGACGTGAGGGGTAATAGGGTGATGATGTATTTCAGAAACACTCTGATTTATTACACCTACCACAATTACCCACGTCTATCTGACGCTTCCCTACAGACTGTAGAACCGGGCGAGACCCTCCCTGATATCATCAGATCCGGAGTTTTGATCCAGGTTCCGGGCCGGGACTTTACGAAGGCCAGCTACTATGACAATGTACAGGGGTTAGACGATGAAAGTGAAACCCCTGTCATTGTAGTGTGGGAGGATGGCTAAACTGGAGCAGCCTGGTGGACAATCTTCATTAACTCCACACTGCACCAGTAAGACCATGTGCATCCAATGGTTCAAACACTGTGTCCTGAAGGAGGTGCCACGTATCAGGACGACAGTGCACCAATACACACAGCGAGACTGGTGAAAGACTGGTTTGATGAACATGAAAGTGAAGTTGAACATCTCCCATGGCCTGCACAGTCACCAGATCTAAATATTATTGAGACACTTTGGGGTGTTGTGGAGGAGCGAGTCAGGAAACGTTTTCCTCCACCAGCATCACGTAGAGACCTGGCCACTATCCTGCAAGAAGAATGGCTTCAAATCCCTCTGACCACTGTGCAGGACTTGTGTATGTCATTCCCAAGACCAACTGACGCTGGAAAAGGAGGCCCTACACCATACTAATAAATTACTGTGGTCTAAAACCAGGTGTTTCACTTTCATTTTCCTACCCCTGTACCTGGCCTGACAAGCTCAGCCGAAGCTCTCCATGGGTTGCAGTCACGTGACTTTAACCTGGGCGCCATAGTATGGAACGATGTTATCAGATGTGAAAGATGGATAAACTGATCTCATACACCTCTCCCTCCTCTGCCTACGTCTCTCTACACCCTCCGTAGGGCACGGTGTCAGTCATAAAGCGATTCACGTAGAGTGTTGCATGTAGAAAATTATTTGCAGTGAGCTGTAACTCATTTTCTTCATCTAATTAGCGTCTGGGCGCAGAATTATTAGTTTTATTATCTGTGATGTGCTCTGTTTACAAATGTGGTGTGGATTAACTGGCCCACGATCAGTACTTATATTTCTTTCATTTTAATCACATCTAAACGAGGACTTTATAAACAATAAAACACTTTAAACATCACACTTTTTATTTGAGTTGAGTGTTTGAGTAAGCACCCAAAATGGTGGCTACTGTACACAGGGAGCTCGGTGTAGGAAAGGCATCATATCCTTAGAAACCGAAGTCCTCCACTTTGCAGCCGGCACATGACGAAAGGCTGCTCTGTGTAAGTCACTGTGACACAAGCCTGACCTCTAACAAGGTCATTCTAGTTAAAAAGGGCAGCAGGGTAGGTTTCAGATGAGCAACATCTGTTTGAGTTGGTGGACAATGAGGTAGAGATAAATATACTGTAGTGGAATAGAGGTTATATGTTAAAATGGGGACAATTTACAAGACTAAAGGGCTGTGTGTGTGTGTCCGAGCGAGCCAGGAAAAGCATGCCACAGAGCAGTACAGCACTGCAGCACAGAATCAGGCCACATGACTCACCGCCCGAGAGCCCGGCTCCCTGCTCAGTACGGCCGGACGAAAATAAAGCACAACCTTCCCCGCATCATCACCGCACACTTCCACGCAGCCGCAGGTCCGAGTGGACCCTGACCGACTCTGCGTCCACTGCTGGTTCATTTCAGTCTGTTTCTGAAGTCCAGTTTGAAAGGTCAAGTTCTTCACTGGCCCATGCTGCATTTCTCAAAGCTCAGCTTCATCCAAAAAACGGCAGAGTGAAGTTCAGCGACCCCCAGTCTATCCTTAGACCTCTGTGTTCCTAACTGACCGAGTGGAAGTAGCGGCTAAAGCAGGTCAGTCACCACAAACATAGTTTCAGGATCCGTCCGTAGAGAGCAAGTACCCCTAACGTGATCAAGTCACGCAGCGTCACCCTGCAGCAGGAGGTGACTGAACTCATCATCAAGCACACCGCGTTTTTAAAAGGAGCAGCAACCAACGTAAACAGAAAAATCCATTCATTCATTCATTGTCTGTAACCCTTATCCAGTTCAGGGTCGCGGTGGGTCCAGAGCCTACCTGGAATCATTGGGCACAAGGCAGGAATACACCCTGGAGGGGGCACCAGTCCTTCACAGGGCAACAGAGACACACACATTCACTCACACCTTAGACACTTTCGAGTCGCCAATTCACCTACCAACATGTGTTTTTGGACTGTGGGAGGAAACCGGAGCACCCGGAGGAAACCCATGCAGACACAGGGAGAACACACCGCACTCCTCACAGACAGTCACCCGGAGGAAACCCACGCAGACACAGGGAGAACACACCACACTCCTCACAGACAGTCACCCGGAGGAAACCCACACAGACACAGGGAGAACACACCACACTCCTCACAGACAGTCACCCGGAGGAAACCCATGCAGACACAGGGAGAACACACCACACTCCTCACAGACAGTCACCCGGAGGAAACCCACGCAGACACAGGGAGAACACACCACACTCCTCACAGACAGTCACCCCGAGGAAACCCACGCAGACACAGAGAGAACACACCACACTCCTCACAGACAGTCACCCCGAGGAAACCCACGCAGACACAGAGAGAACACACCACACTCCTCACAGACAGTCACCCGGAGGAAACCCACGCAGACACAGGGAGAACACACCACACTCCTCACAGACAGTCACCCCGAGGAAACCCACGCAGACACAGAGAGAACACACCACACTCCTCACAGACAGTCACCCCGAGGAAACCCACGCAGACACAGAGAGAACACACCACACTCCTCACAGACAGTCACCCGGAGGAAACCCACGCAGACACAGGGAGAACACACCACACTCCTCACAGACAGTCACCCGGAGGAAACCCACGCAGACACAGGGAGAACACACCACACTCCTCACAGACAGTCACCCCGAGGAAACCCACGCAGACACAGAGAGAACACACCACACTCCTCACAGACAGTCACCCCGAGGAAACCCACGCAGACACAGAGAGAACACACCACACTCCTCACAGACAGTCGTGTCAATGTCAATGTTGCAGTCGGAAACACACCCACAAACACACACAGAGGAAGGGGCTGTCTCAGACAGAGCTCCAGAGGTGATGTATGAGAGCCTTCATCGTTTGGCCTTGGCCATCCACTTGTGAAATTGTGTGCCAGAGGGGATTCGGGTCAGGCCTGGAGACCAACTGTGCAGCCAGCACGCGCACACACACACACACACACACACAGACACAGACACAGACTGTTCAATTATGCAGATGAAGTAAATGGGTTCTGCATAAACTCTCTCAATAAACACAGGGCAACAAATCTTTTTTTCAGTGTGTCACACGTCACGCCTCTCGTTTAAAAAGACATTGTTCTAACGCCCCCTCAGGCAACACAGTGTAACTGCTCCACCGTTTAAAGTGGAGGGGGAAATGAGAATAATTAGAACCCACTGTGTCCAGTGAATCAGAAGGTGTGTGGAGTGGGCAGTGTGACCAGAGTTAGAGCTCCGGGAAGAGGGCCGGGAGAAGAGCTAAACAAACCCAGCCTGGACGTAGGAGAGCGAGGACAGAGACACGTCGTCTGTTCTCTCTGCCTTGGAGACTGCCTGAATGAACTCATTTGATTCACACTTTATAAGAGCGTCTGCTAAATGGCAGGTTGATTTCTCCTGAACTCTGGAATGCACGCGCAGGGGCAGGAATTCTCGGGTGATTCGACGAGGCCTTGGATTAGATGATTGCTTGGTTGGACTGATTGTTACTGATTAGACTTTGCTGCGGTGGGACCCAAAACGAATTTAATTCACTGCTCCGGCCGACTGTTCTCTGTCGATAAAGCTATGTTTACGCTTTACCGTCTGCTTTATCACTTTCAGGTTTTAGTCGAATCGTGTCTTGGAGTTCAGACGATAATTTTAATGTCCGTGCATCATTAGCATAACGTTTATGAAGGCAGACGATATGATACGCCATGATACAGTACTGTACAGCATGGTCTGGACTGATATCATGATAAAATTGCACCATTCAGTATTTTATATGATACAACGTGGCACTGTATTAGACATGATATGATGATGTGATATGTACAGTAGGTGGTATCATTACTGTACAACATGTAGAATCACTGTCACAGCTCCAGGGTCCTGGGTGTGGTGTGTTCTCCCTGTATCTGCGTGGGTTTCCTCTCAGGGACCAAAAAATATTTCATGGTATTATATGAAACTATAGTGTACAGTATTATAAAATGACATACTACATAGAGTATTATATTACATGATATCTGATACATTCATTCATTTATTGTCTGTAACCCTTATCCAGTTCAGGGTCGCGGTGGGTCCAGAGCCTACCTGGAATCACGGGGCGCAAGGTGGGGATACACCCTGGAGGGGGCGCCAGTCCTTCACAGGGCAACACACACTCACACATTCACTCACACACTCACACCTACATCCACCTACCAACGTGTGTTTTTGGACTGTGGGAGGAAACCGGAGCACCCGGAGGAAACCCAAGCAGACACAGAGAGAACACACCACACTCCTCACAGACAGTCACCCGGAGCGGGATTCGAACCCACAACCTCCAGGTCCCTGGAGCTGTGTGACTGTGACGCTAACCTGCTGCGCCACAGTGCCGTCCCTATCTGATACAATACAATATTTAGCACCTGATATGATACCATGCAGTACAGTATGGAAGGGTACAGTACAATAAAACACAATATGGGGCAGTGTAATATGATAGAGTATGACATTATGAGTTAGTAGGATACAACACCATAAAATATGGCCTAGTTTGGTATAATATGATCACATTTCTTATGTGTATGGTAAAGTATGATATGGTACAGTATGCTATATCAGCGGTTCTCAAACTGGGGCCTCAAGGGGGCACTGGGGGGGGGGGGGGCACAGAAAAGCTATAGCAGTTGTATCTCTTTTTTATAATTTTCAGTTATGTTCATTTATCATTAACTTAATTGGCCATAATTTAAAATGTGATTTACAAAATAGTTATAAAAAAGCTTAAAAAACAACAACAATAAAACGTTCAGTCAGTCGTCCACGGTGATTGGTGGGTGGTCTGTTGTTAGAACAGTGCCACATCGCTAGAAGCTACAGGCAAGTCTGCCATTTTTGTGGTGATATTAAAGAGGACCTACAGAGCTGCACTTAATGTGGAGGATGATCTGAGAGTTTGTCTGTCTCCAATTCCACCAAGGATTGAAAAACTGTGCAGTGAAAGACAGTGCCATCCATCTCACTGAGGTACGACCTCTGCTAAGTTTGAAACCCTGTTATTTTTTTTGTGCAGATAAGCTCTGGGTGCAGTGCAGTCCGTACTGAAAGACTGTTTAGGACAAGGACGAGGGCCAGGAGAAGAGCTAAGCAAACCCAGCCTGGACGTAGGAGAGCGAGGAGAGGGGCACGTCGTCTGCGGGGTGTCGTACTGCGGGGCAGTGGCTCTTACCATCCACAAAGGGGGCCCCGTATTAAAATAGTTTGAGAACCACTGTGCTATATGATATGATATAATATGATGCTTTACTGGAGGGTATGGTACAATATGATACAATACAATACTGTGCCGGAGGATACGACATTATTATGATTTGATACGATACAATATCATACAGTACATTATAGTCTGGTGTGACACCATATGATTTGTATGGTATGAAATCATAAGAAATGGTGCAGTGTGTTACTGTATCGTACGACACAGTGGGATGCAATATGACAGTACAGTACGATATGAAACATTATTTTAGGGCACGTTGTATGATACGAGTGGGTTCGTTTCCCGCTCCGGGTGACTGTCTGTGAGGAGTGTGGTGTGTTCTCCCTGTGTCTGCGTGGGTTTCCTCCGGGGGACTGTCTGTGAGGAGTGTGGTGTGTTCTCCCTGTGTCTGCGTGGGTTTCCTCCGGGTGACTGTCTGTGAGGAGTGTGGTGTGTTCTCCCTGTGTCTGCGTGGGTTTCCTCCGGGTGACTGTCTGTGAGGAGTGTGGTGTGTTCTCCCTGTGTCTGCGTGGGTTTCCTCCGGGGGACTGTCTGTGAGGAGTGTGGTGTGTTCTCCCTGTGTCTGCGTGGGTTTCCTCCGGGTGACTGTCTGTGAGGAGTGTGGTGTGTTCTCCCTGTGTCTGCGTGGGTTTCCTCCGGGTGACTGTCTGTGAGGAGTGTGGTGTGTTCTCCCTGTGTCTGCGTGGGTTTCCTCCGGGTGACTGTCTGTGAGGAGTGTGGTGTGTTCTCTCTGTGTCTGTGTGGGTTTCCTCCGCCATGTAACTTCCCCAAAAATGATGGCGCAAAAGTTCACTATCTGCCTCTCTGCACTCCCCCTCATCCCCACCTTCCCCCGTCTGAATGGAGAGTTCTCCTGCTCGGAAAGTTTAGGCTCGCGTCAGTGCAAGACCTGCGGCCAGTGTTGTCTGCAAAGTGGGAGTGTGCCGGAGCGCGTCAAAAGCAATGTTTCAATGTCTCCCGCTGGTGCCTGTGAACCTCATCTCCTCTCTTGCGATTCTCCCCATGCCTCACTCTAGTTATCCCACCTCAAGGTAAGAGTATGTGCTACATCGGTTTGAAGAGTTCTCCAGAAGCCAAAACGCTTTTACCTTTCCTCCATAAACCCGACTGAGGCAGGAGGGACTCCTCGAGAAGAACAACAGAGAAAAGGGCTCCGTTTTGAAAAAGCACACACTGAACCCACCTTTCTTCTTTCAAGGGAAGACCCCCTACCTGAAGCTCTCTTGAACAGCATTCTTCAGCCAGGAATAGGAGGAGGGGATCAAAGCCAGTGAGGATACGGATGAGCCGATTCTCTGAACGTGTCAGAATGAGCGCGAGGGTCTCCCGTGGGCACGGGCACAGGAGCGGAGATGGGCCGCGGTGCTTTTATCAGAGTCCGGTTGCAGGCTGAGCACGTCCGGTGTGCGCACTGCAGCCGTCCACTCTCCGGCCCTCCACGCCAAAGCTAACCGCATCAGTCAAGAATACAGCTATTAAAATCATATCCAGAATCCTGCTTTCGGAATACAGTAATGAACCTCAGTTCTGGAGGGTAACTGGGGTCTCCAATCAGCTCAAACCCATTCATGCTTCTATTTTACACTCAGTTTTATTGCCCTTTACAGGGGTTACTGCTCTAAGCCTCATAAAACACATGACCAGCACACTGGGGCTGTAAGCCGTGGATGTTGAGGGAGATGGAACAGATGACGTTCTGGTGGCAAGCCATTTATCTTTTAGGCCATTATCATCACCAACACACTCTATCACTAACACTATCATCACCATCATCTACACCACCACCATCATCAACACCATCATCCTCACCCTCACCATCATCAATACCATCAACATCATCATCACCATCATCTGCACCACCACCATCAACACCAACACCACCACCACCAACATCACCATCATCAACACCACCACCATCACCACCAACATAATCACCATCATCTGCACCATCACCATCATCTGCACCACCACCATCAACACCATCATCCTCACCCTCACCATCATCAATACCACCAACATCATCATCACCATCATCTGCACCACCACCATCAACACCAACACCACCCTCACCACCATCATCAACACCACCACCATCACCACCATCAACACCATCATCCTCCCCCTCACCATCATCAATACCATCATCCTCACCACCAACATCACCATCCTCATCCTCATCATCATCAACACCACCACCATCCTCATTATCATCATCAACACCACCAGCACCGCCATAATCACAATCAGCACCATCATCCTCACCACCACCAACATCACCATCCTCATCATCATCAACACCATCATCATTGATTGACATCAACATCAATGCATCAGCACCATCATCAACAGCAAGTGTTCCTGCTTTGGATTCAGTGATTCTGGCTTGGCTCTGAACCCAACACAAGCCTGATGAGCATGAAGCACGAAAAAATGTAAAATTTAACCCATTCTCCTTTTAAATACGGAATTTAACTCATCTGAGCTTCATGCCACTTAACTATTCTACACCACGGGAGGCTGAAAACGAAGCTCATCAGCGCGGCATGTCTCTCAGGATGAAGTACCTCCCGGTCTCTCAGCAGTGTCTAATTCAGAATAAGCCTTTTGAGGAAAGAGAATACAAACCGCAACTGAGGTTAGACTCTGTTTAACAACAAGACGACAGAAGGCACGGGAACCCCAGGGAGGGAGTGACTAAGCCTTAACGCCACCCTCAGGGCATTATCAACCTTGGCCTGAAAAACCTTTACAACACAGGGCTTGTGTCAACGTGTGGGGAAAAAATAAACACCCCTGCAAAGACCAGAGAGATGGGGAACACGTGACCTTGCTGCTCCACTAAGGTCTCTCTGTCTAGATCCTAAGCAGAAATTAACTGCAAAGCAAAAGCCAGCTGTGATTGGTCGATTCAGGTGTGAAGTGTAATTGGAACGGCATGCATCTTCAAGATGGGCAGAGTCTGCCCTGTAGCAGCTGGGCAGCACTGAGCAGAGGAGAGAATGATTAAACAAAGAATAGAGGTGATAACAATGGAGCTTCAGGTCCCTGAGGGGCACACACACACACACACACACACAGACACAGACACACTCACACCTAAGAGAGAGAAGCCATGGATCAAAGTTACATTAGGGGTCAGCTCTCTGGGCCACAGCAGATCAAAAAGACATTGCATCGCTCTCGTCCTCGCTCCTGGAAACGATGCATCTGGGTTTAAACCCACTCTCTGCTCCGAGCCTCCATCTGCTACACCACTCTGTCCCTTCATTACCTTCCACTAAGACCCCGGGAGGAAGGGGACACCACCATCAGCCCTAACATTAAACCTCCTCCTTCTATAATCTTTCAGCTCTACTAACCTCACAGAGCACTTAACACTTCTATTACTACAGAATGGAGTCCTGTATCTGGTGCTCAGCATACTTCATTTTGAAACAGAGCTGAACGGTGGCGCAGCAGGTAGGTGTCGCAGTCACACAGCTCCAGGGACCTGGAGGTTGTGGGTTCGATTCCCGCTCCGTGACTGTGACTGTCTCTGAGTGTGGTGTGTTCTCTCTGTGTCTGCGTGGGTTTCCTCCGGGTGACTGTCTGTGAGGAGTGTGGTGTGTTCTCCCTGTGTCTGTGTGGGTTTCCTCCGGGTGACTGTCTGTGAGGAGTGTGGTGTGTTCTCCCTGTGTCTGCGTGGGTTTCCTCCGGGTGACCCTCTGTGAGGAGTGTGGTGTGTTCTCCGTGTCTGCGTGGGTTTCCTCCGGGTGACCCTCTGTGAGGAGTGTGGTGTGTTCTCCGTGTCTGCGTGGGTTTCCTCCGGGTGACCCTCTGTGAGGAGTGTGGTGTGTTCTCCCTGTGTCTGTGTGGGTTTCCTCCGGGTGACTGTCTGTGAGGAGTGTGGTGTGTTCTCCCTGTGTCTGCGTGGGTTTCCTCCGGGTGACCCTCTGTGAGGAGTGTGGTGTGTTCTCCCTGTGTCCGCGTGGGTTTCCTCCGGGTGTTCCGGTTTCCTCCCACAGTCCAAAAACACACGTTGGTAGGTGGATTGGCGACTCAAAAGTGTCCGTAGGTGTGAGTGTGTGAGTGAATGTGTGTGTGTCTGTGTTGCCCTGTGAAGGACTGGCGCCCCCTCCAGGGTGTATTCCCGCCTTGCGCCCAATGATTCCAGGTAGGCTCTGGACCCACCGCGACCCTGAACTGGATAAGGGTTACAGACAATGAATGAATGAATGAAAAATAGAAAACACAAAGCCAAAATATGCTAAAACACTCCTCAAACTGTTCTCGTCAGACCCCTCTGATAACAGTATTACAGTATACAATACAGTATTATCATGGTCTTAATACTGTAATGGAAGGTGACTGACAGTCCTCTGTCACTGGAGGACAACGTTTCCTTTGTGTTACCATGGCAACACACCCAGCCTCGAGACAGAGAAGCTGTGCTTTTTAGCCTTTTACTCAGAATTGAGGTGATTTGACTGATCTTTAGGGTTTACTGAGGTGTTGATCTCTGGAATCAAGTTACCAGCCCATTTCTCAGCACACACAGGGAGAATCAGAACAGGCGTCAGGTTTACTCAGCGTCAGGCTCAAAACAAGCATCAGTCTGAGGCTTGTGTGAGGCTCAGAACGACTGGGCTCTAGTGAGAGAGGGAGGAGGGATGCTGGCCTTGTGATAAACGACAGTAAAAGTTACTTAAGCTTTACCCACTTTAGGACCACCCGTTCTGCACCGAGAGAAGAGCAGTGCTGATAAACTGTGTGAATAAATTCATCAGATATAATTGGGTGGGTCCCATTCAAGGTGGTAAAACTCGCAAACGCTCTGGCTGTAAAGGCTCAGGACCCCCACAGAGCAGGTGTGATGTAGTGGTGGATCATTCTCAGCGCTGCAGTGACACTGACGTGGTGGTGGTGTGTTAGTGTTTGTTGTGCTGGTGTAGAGTGGATCAGACACAGCAGTGCTGCTGGAGTTTTTAAACCCTGTGTCCACTCTCTGTCCACTCTGTGAGACACTCCTCCCTTCAGTTCAGTGGTGACTGTGATGGGCTTAAAAAAATCCAGCAGCACTGCAGTGTCTAAAGGCTCCCATATTCATAATGTCTAGACAAAGTGAGCAATGCTGTGCACTGTATTTAATGAATTTAATGCCATTAGCTGAGCTTAATTAAAAAATCAGAAACCTGAAACTTAATACACAGTGGGACAAAAGACTATTTAAAAAAAAATCAATGTCTGATTTCCACTAAATGAAAACAAGGATTTAATGGTGTACAATCAGACCCAGACCACCCTACACACACCGTACACCAGTTGGGTAGGGCCCTGTAAATTAATGAAGCCCCCTGCACATTCCTTTGCATCAAGATTGGGGCTCGTATTAATCAGATGATAAAGAGAAACTATACTTCAGGACTCGAGAAGTAGAAGAAAAAGACTCCACGAGAATGAACGGTGGGAACAGCTAAATTTGTGATCATACTTCTTGAGGATGGTTCATAAATAATAGTTTTTTACTGTATTTATTTACACTAATTACACCAATACACTCTGAAAATGACTTACTATTCCATTCCACCTTAAAAATGAAGTAATTACTTCCAATCGCTAAGTTCATTTATTCATTCGTTCATTATCTGTAACCCTTATCCAGTTCAGGGTCACGGTGGGTCCAGAGCCTACCTGGAATCATTGGGCACAAGGTGGGAACACACCCTGGAGGGGGCGCCAGTCCTTCACAGGGCAACACAGACACACACACACACATTCACTCACACACTCACACCTACGGACACTTTTTGAGTCGCCAATCCACCTACCAGCGGACTGTGGGAGGAAACCGGAGCACCCGGAGGAAACCCACGCAGACACAGGGAGAACACACCACATTCCTTACAGACAGTCACCCGGAGGAAACCCACGCAGACACAGAGAGAACACACCTCACTCCTCACAGAGAGTCACCCGGAGGAAACCCACGCAGACACAGAGAGAACACACCTCACTCCTCACAGACAGTCACCCGGAGGAAACCCACACAGACACAGAGAGAACACACCACACTCTTCACAGACAGTCACCCGGAGTGGGAATCAAACCCACAACCTGCAGGCCCCTGGAGCTGTGTGACTGTGACACCTACCTGCTGCGCCACCGTTGCCGCCCCAATTGCTAAGTTGAGTTTTTCAAATTTTCAGTTCTGCCTTGAGCGCTATATTCACACAATCACATTAATATGGCATATTGACATTTCCGTTATTAAACCTTAAACAGTGAAGCAGTCACAGACGCCTGGGTGAAACTGTGGCACCAATTAGGATGAAACAAAACTGCGAGCTGGAGATAAAACAGCAAACCTGGCTTCTTTTTCTTCTACTTCCACAGTAAATGCTGCAGCTGTTATAGAATTAGTGTTGGCTCCTTGTTCGCCAGCTGCTAATTTGAAGGAGATAAATTCACGTGCTACAACTTGGTTTCTTACCGTTATAGTTATTCCACCTTAAATTTTACCTGTGCATCGTTAAAGGTCTTCATATTTGCATGAAACATGAACAAAGCAGTGCCATCTGTGAGGACCAGTCTAGAGAAACTATACAGATGTGATGGAGATTACACTCCTCCTGCGTCATTTTATAAACAAGGCAGCTGAACCAGTCTCATGCTTCAACGTCTCAGAAGCCAGCGTTTTGACCTGAAGATACCTGTAACTGTTTGGCATTTGAGACAGGCTTCAAAAGGCAGCAATATGTCACAACCCCTCGAGGATACTGATTCGCTAACGTTCCCTAGGCAGCGCTTTCCACAAGTATATTTAGGACGTTTCAGACACAGACCCTGTCCAACCATCATCATTACTGCTAAGGTTAATTACTCTTAAAATGGACCATAACTGCTAATAACTGCTCTCCCGGGCTCCATTAACCTCCATTCAGTGTGACATTCACATACTCTGATTTTACTTTGCCAAAGAATGATTTATGAATATACTGTAAATATGTGATACACTCTCTAGATCCAGAAAACACTCATATCTTAACCATATGCAACACTAGGTTCGACAATATGAACCACAACAGCGTACGAGTTGTTGTATCAGTGCAATCTCCAGATTTATGATCACAATATATTTTAATATTCTGTGGGCAACTCATAAGAAGTAATAAGCGGCGATATGAGAGATGTTAAATCAGCAAAACAAGGAGTAGGCCCAGAATGTTATGAAGTGAACCCGATAAATGATGCTCAGTAACAACATTTCATATATAATATTCTAGAATACAATGTGGCATATGTGGTTATTTAATCTACCCCTAAGATACCCTTTTCCCTACACTCACATATATTACTGTACTGTACATACTGTACACATGTGGGACATACATTACATACTGTATACACATGGTACTTACACTACATAGGATACATACAATAAATGTTAAAGGATTTTAGGCCCAATATAAAACTTGTAGTTTTGACAGACACCATAAGAACAACATAAAGCATTCCAAGACCACCGCTTCACAGTGAAACCTCCACCTACGAACTTGATCCGTTTGTTCGTAAGTAGAAAAGTTTGTTTCTCGAGTCAATTTTCCCCATTTAATATATATTATATATATATTTGTAATAGTTGTGTATATATTTGTATATATTGTGAAAACATATATACACTGATATATGTTTACAACACTCTCAAATTAGTAAAAAAAATACATGTAGCGTTACTAAAAATAAAAGAGAAATACAGTGGAAACAGTAATAAAAAAGAAATAATAAAGTTGTAAGTGGTTACACATCGCTACCTTGAAGACGTGACGACTGGCTGGAGGAGTAACACGGGCACTGGCGGGGGGGGGGGGGGGGTTGGAGTAACGGAGAGTAGGCGGTGAATGGTGAATGTGGGGAGACGAAGCGTAGATACGGCTTAACTTAGCACGAATTTCCATGTCTGCTATTTACACTAATGCTAAATTGCTAAAGCTACAATGTGCTAATCTTAAAAGCTCACTCCAGTCTGGGGGGCGCTGGGAGACTCGCCTATTGGGGTCAGTGGCCATTTCCAGCCGCCGGCTCGGAGGAGGCTCGGGTTCGTTTCTAGAGTCGTGGTTCATTGGTGGAGGCAAAAAAAATATTCAAATGCCCGGTTCGTATCTTGGAAAGTTCGTTAGTATAGGCGTTCGTTAGTAGAGGTTCCATTGTATATCGTATTCACTATACAGCGTGCTATTTGTGTTCTACCATTTTGTAGTAGCATCTGAAAACATATTGGATCATTTTCAGTACACTCAAACAATCACACAACCCATCTACACTAGTTGACACTAGTGGATAGCGGATACCAATAATACATTGTGTTGATTGGTTAAAAACCCACATGAGGTACTGTCTGAAATGATTCACAACCCTCCTGAATTCAGTTCCTTATAAAAGTGGAGTGGAGGGAATAGTGAGTCGGGAGGCATATTGTTCATATTGGTGTATACCCACATAGCAACGTTATTCTTGCCCGGGTCTAGCTTATAACCTCCATTTTCATGGCCCACTTACCTCAGGGAATGATAGCACTTGAGTGGTCCATAACCAGGTTAGTGCCACACGTCAACTAGAGTTCTTTTTGAGCCATTCTTGGCTCTGATCCGGTTTTTCTTGGCCAGAATCGCCATGCGTTTGCCAAAAGAGGGCCAGACCTCTTTTGTGGCATGTGGCCAAACAAGCAATATTTATATGCGTCCCACTTTGGCTTCACTTCGGCAGTGGGCCAGCAGTGCCACGACTTGCCTAGAAGTGGCCTACATCTGCATGCTATCTGGGTAAAACTTCTGACTGAGCTAATGTGACTTGAAAAAGTATTGAGATAACAATGTCACGATAATAAAAATGACTGGCTTTGATCATGAGCTGATATAAATCCACTGGCACTAATGGGATTCCTTGTCATTCGACTAAAGAGATAATGGTTGAGATTAGATCCACCACGAGGTAGAGAGAATAAAACAGAGCTGAACAATTAACTGTCTGTGGGACTCCAAATTAGGAAGCAGAACACCAGCTCATTCACATTTTCACATTTAGATTCACTAGTCTCCACTGGATGAAGCCCTCCCGTCCTAAACGTCGACTACATCTCCTCTGGAGAGTTTTCACCGTTGTGCCCGAGGACCTAGCAGTCTGAGTTGTAGAGGCGGGATGACAGAAGGGCTCTGGCATTGCATGGTTTATGAGAACTCAAGGCAAAAACAAGCATTCTGGGCACAAACTGAGAGTGTTTTTCAGTACTCAAACCCACTGGGAGTCTTGGTCCAAAACCACCATCGCTCAGTCTCAGCAAGTACCAGAGGCACGGTGGCACAAGATGAGTTTACAGAAAAGACTTTACTTCTAGCTAAAAAACAGCTCAGAGTCGGGCCTCCATTCGTCAGCTGCAAGCTGTAAAGGGCACACAACTCCAAGTAAATGGGATTCCTATCATTGACGGGCTTTTACCAAAGGGACTTGGAGGTCGATCTGCTGGCGTGATAGTGCAGGAGAGCTGATAGCCCAGGGGGACTCTGATTAGAAAAAAATAAAGGCACCCAAATAAAATAAGAGCATCCAGCCAAAACTAATCTTCATGAAGCAGATGCTGGATTTGTCTAGATTCTTTTTACTCGACTTTAGCCAAGCTATGATTTGCTTTGTGCAGCAAGACCTAGGTAATTTGGACAGTGGCCAAGGCCCAGGTAAGATCATCACTTCAGAAGATCGGCAGCGAAAGGGAGAGAACCCTTAAGCCTAAAGCAACATGGACAGCACTGATTAAACCTGTCCCAGATACAGGCCCCTTCTAACAATGCCCAGAATTCCTCGAGGCATCAGCATAGAGGAGTCACTGCTCTTCTGCATGATAATGTGGCTGCCATTTACAAAAGTGTACCATAAAAAGTGTAGGGCAGGACAGACAAGAAGAGATGAGGACAGACAGAGTGAGCTAAAATGAGACAGAGAGTGAATGAGACAGGAATGGGGAGAGAAAGAACAAAAGAGGGAGAGAGAGGGAGAGAGGCAGGTGGAAGGTTTGCGAGTCAACAGCCATTAACACCGAACTTTCTGAAGTGAAAGGCCAAGTCAGATCGACTCGCTCTCATTCTAATTGGGACGTTTCTAGGTCTGCGATCCTGCACTCCTGGGAAAAGGGGGCATGGGGGAGGCATGGGAGGAGAGAAAAGCATGACTGTCAACACCCTCTCACAAGGAGAATGAGATGAGGGAGGGGTTTGATGGTTGGGCAAATGTCTTGTCCACTGCAGAACTGAATGATTCTAAGCAAAGTGGGTAACAATTCTACAAATCTTTCCTCAAGGACAAGGTTCAGTAAGAGAATGCTTTGCAAACTGGGTCAACCCTACTTTTCTTTACCAGGGTTAACTCAGAGTTGAGGATGACCGGTGAATGGGTTAATGATATAAGGAAAGCGTGACTGGGCTGAAAAATCAGGACCAGTGCAGAATGGCTTGATGCACATATGGTAACCCAGAAGTGGAAAATGATTCATTTTTCCCCTCACTAACTACTTGTAAAGGGTACTGATAGACACACCATAGACTCTCCTAAGAAAAGCATGAAATCGGACTCTGGAGAAGCTGTTGTTCCCAACCTTTCCATGAAAACAGCCTGGACAATGCTCACTAGCAAATAGCAGGGGTTTTTGGATTATGTAGGGGCTAAACAATACAAAGCAATAGAGTCACAACATACAACAGCGCTTCCTGTATAGGCGTAATGTGCATGAGCGTGGCTTTAGCCTCCTGGCGATTACATATACTTGTTTGGGTGGTGTTTAAAACTGGAAGTCAGTTTCATATGAATTTGTGGACAGCAACAACATCTTTAGGGCCATTGCGGCAGCGCCAGGGTTCTGTCGACGCTTTAATCCAGAAAGATGGGACAGACAGTTTGTGTGAAGAAAGTCTTCAACCCTTCATCTATTTTCAGTTCTAGCACTCTGGCTAAAGATATACTTGCCATGTTCTTGCGTAGACAACTGGCTGCATCAAGAACCTAACTGATCACATAACTGCCCATGTGTGACTGGAGGCTTCCGCTAGAGATCAGACTAGAGATCCATTTGTCCAATATTTTCTGGCCATTAGGTTCTAACATTTGCTCTTATTTAGTTTGCACATAAATGTTTAAAATAATACTCATCTCTCGTAAGCAGTTCTGACAAGCATATTCATCACGGTGCTGCAGCAAGGACACTCCATACAGATGCAGCTAATTGCAGACTTGGTCGCATGTGCTATCTTCAAAACTTTCTGCAATTTGTGTGTACTGCACCTTACTCTACTTGCATAGGCAGCATAGTGTTAATTTCTGAGGACATGCACAGTTGATTCACCAAATGGACACAGGATAAGCGATGCAGCCATCATGCGACACAGATTCATAGTTAACAACATGTAAGTCTCTTGCCTTAAGGCCTCAGCATATGACTGCAAACCTAAGTTTGCAAAAGTTGCACAAAGCCAAAAGTGCCTCCACAAACCTGCACATTCTCTGTGGGTATAATTCAGCCTGTTGACCAAATACAAGCTTCGTCCCTGTCCCTGGAGGTTGCCCAGCTGGCAAAAGCTGGACACGGTGAGTTAAGCCTCCAAGCAATGTCTGGTTGTTCATTTTCTCTGCAATTATGTCACATTGCTAACAGATGCCTGGCAAACATCATCTCTGTAGGACGTATGCTGAGGCCGTTCATCTTGTTCCAATGATTGGGAAACAATGGGTCACATATCCATTCGCACACATTGTTATACAAGACGTGATGACAATATGTTGTCATCTGACATTTCAGATCAATCTGAAAAAACAGTAGTGCTCTTACAGTTCCCAGACAGGAGGGAGCAAGAACATCATGTACAAGAATAAAGTAACCAGCGCCCAAACTGTGAACCAGCAGGCTACTGAAACACTTGCTCCCCCCACCCACCATCAGCCCTTGTAGCACCACAAGGACACCAAGCTTCTGCAGAGCACCGCAAGAGAAATGAACACGGCTAGCCTTGTGGTAACGCAAGCAGAATGGCGTTCCTCGGGGGGCCTCCCTACTAGGAGTCTGTGTCCCTTTTTGTAACTCGACACAATGATCCAGCGATGTGATAACACAACATGATCAGCGAGGGTGGTGGGCGGCGGAGCTGGCAGGGTAATAGCCAGCTTCCCCCGAGAGACTGGCCCTTGCTCTCCTGTCTGCACTGCCCCGGTTCAATAATGCAAGCAGCCTCATCATCCAGCTGGGCCGCTCTGACAGGAGAAATCTCCCCGAGCGAGACCAGAAGCAGCAGCAACATTGATTTATTCATCTAGTTTCACGTGCTAATGCTTTGTCTCAGGCAAGCGAGAGCAGGAGTGTGGTTTTATGCACGTGTGTCCGAGACTTACAAACGCATGCTTAATCATACATTAGCAGCAAGTCCAAATTTGTGCCATTAGTTAATCTCAAAAGGCATTAATTAATGCCTCCATTTCATTTGCGCTTGCCAGCCTGCATGACAATCAAGCACTTCCACTCCGGAGCAGCGCGTCTCCTCAGACGAGCGAGTTAATGAATCAGAGGAATTGTCGTGATGTGCGCTCTGACAAATCGCATGCCAGCTGCGACACAAAACACGGCGCGTGTGTACTCAGACGGTCAAATCACCTTTACCCGCAATTAAGCACAATCACATTTGCAGAGGATTACGCGGCTCTAATGAATGTGTGATCACACACACACACAGCTGACAGTGCTCCAAACTCGACAACAAGTCGACAAAGCTGAGACAGATTAACACAGGTGTGAGGGGAATGCATGGTGCAGAACAGGCAAAGTCGTATGGAAGTTACAGCATTCGTGGTCCAGAGTTAATGGCTCAAAACTCGCTCTACAGCGTATCTATAATGACACTGCAGACTTTATAGTGTTTCTCCCACAATTCCTAGCTGAAGAGCAGACATTACACACAGGAGAGGCAAAGCAGAGCTGAGGGTTCAGCTGCAGAGAGAGGCTTTATGGCGCTCAGAAAACATACCTGAGCACATGGACATCTGGAGTCCACCAACTCACACACTGCGAAACAATACCACCCAGTTAGTTTACTGTCAGCTGCCTGAGTCAGAAACCCTGGGATACAATGAATCCTTCTAATTCTGCTCTGCTTCTGACGTCAAGTGCAGAGACTTGAGGCATTTGAGGACTGACCCCCGCCCTCAGTCTAAATAATGTCCGTAGTTAATCAGCAAGTTTATCATTCGAAACGTGTGTCAAAAAACATTATTGAAAAAGGGAAAACAGGCCATTCTTTTGGTTTAAACGGTAATGGAATGACGGGTTTGTAAAAGGTGAAATAGCCTACCACCGTGTCGTCATTGGTCCTCTCACAGGTCTTTACCATTTTTAATCGTGAGGCGCACGTGATCAGCCGGTATCCTGTGCTTCAGTCACCATTCGTCCACGATCCAAGTTTATTTCCAGGTGAAGTATTATAAAAATTCAATTATGAATTAATAAAATACACACCCTTTCTTCCATATCTCTGTTTGATATTTGACTTTATGATCACTTTGTGCTACTGTTTCCACCAACGGTAACAAAACCAAACATGAGAAACAGCCTGTTTTCCCGTTTTTCAATAACGGTTTGTAAAAGGAAAATCAAATGACCTTAGATCTCCATGTTTGTTTATAAAGAAAATGGCCGCAGTAATCTGTTCTAACGCCGATGATGTGATCTCTGGAGGAAAAGGGAATTCAATGTAGTTTATCTTTCGCTCAGTTCAAAACAGCCTCCCAAAATCTCCTCACAGATAAACAAAAGCAGAACAAATTAACTTTTGTCTCGAGAGAAAACAGCTTTAGTTGAGTGTCCCAGGTTTTCTTCTCCGTTTTTACTCAGTGCTCTTATTTCTCCGCGCTCGTTGTGTCTGTTTAGCTGAGTTTAACCTCATCTTTGCGCTCTCACATAAATGTGGGTCCAGCGCTGTGATTGGACAGACTCAGACGAGGGGGCGGGGCCATTCTAAAATCTCTGCACTTGGCGTCAGAAGCGGAGCAGAATCAGAACGGCTCATGTTATCCTGTTTCTTGGCTTAGGCAGAGCACAGAAAACCGATGATGTGATCTTGTTTCACAGTGTGTTGATCTGTGCCTAAAAACTCATGGGACACAGCACTGGTCGTTCACCTGTGAGACAACGCAGACACCGGCGCTGTGATGCGATGCAGATGCTCAATTGGGCAAAGACAGGGTTAAAAGAGGATATGAGTGCAGGGGATTATAAGCACCGACTCCCCCGCCCGCTGTTAACGAAAGCATGCAGCTGGAGAGAAAGGCATCAGATCACGCACGAGCAGCCCGGTCGTTGTTGCTGAGCGCGTTCTGACCTGTGCTGACATCCCTCCTCCCTCTCTCACAGTCCCGATCCAACACATCCCCCACTGGACTTCCCTCTAATAGCAGAGTGCTGCTCTACTCCAGGAAAGAGCAGGGGGCTGAGCTGCAGAGAAGAGTGTTGACAAAAGTTCACCAGAGAACTCGTCAGTCTGAGTGAGAGATCCTCTGTGTCGTCTGACTCCGATGACAGAGCCTTTCATAAAGGAATGTGTTCAACTTCCATATCCCCAAAGACTCCTGGATTCTCATATTAGTGTAGCATGATTTTCACACTCACACACACACACACACTCAGTTACTCATATGCACACACCTGTGGACAGTGTCACACACTCACCCAGTCACTCACACACTCACACCTGTGGACAGTGTCACACACTCACCCAGTCACTCACACACTCACACCTGTGGACAGTTTCACACACTCACACCTGTGGACAGTTTCACACACTCACCCAGTCACTCACACACTCACACCTGTGGACAGTTTCACACACTCACCCAGTCACTCACACACTCACCCAGTCACTCACACACTCACCCCTGTGGACAGTGTCACACACTCACCCAGTGACTCACACACTCACCCAGTGACTCACACACTCACACCTGTGGACAGTTTCACACACTCACCCAGTCACTCACACACTCACACCTGTGGACAGTTTCACACACTCACCCAGTCACTCACACACTCACACCTGTGGACAGTTTCACACACTCACCCAGTCACTCACACACTCACCCAGTCATTCACACACTCACCCAGTCATTCACACACTCACCCAGTCATTCACACACTCACCCAGTCATTCACACACTCACACCTGTGGACAGTTTCACACACTCACCCAGTCACTCACATACACCTGTGGACAGTTTCACACACTCACCCAGTCACTCACACACTCACCCAGTCACTCACACACTCACACCTGTGGATAGTGTCACACACTCACCCAGTCACTCACACACTCACCCAGTGACTCACACACTCACACCTGTGGATAGTGTCACACACTCACCCAGTCACTCACACACTCACCCAGTCACTCACACCTGTGGACAGTGTCACACACTCACCCAGTCACTCACACACTCACACCTGTGGACAGTGTCACACACTCACCCAGTCACTCACACACTCACAACTGTGGACAGTGTCACACACTCACCCAGTCACTCACACACTCACACCTGTGGACAGTGTCACACACTCACCCAGTCACTCACACACTCACCCAGTCACTCACACACTCACACCTGTGGATAGTGTCACACACTCACCCAGTCACTCACACACTCACCCAGTCACTCACACACTCACACCTGTGGACAGTGTCACACACTCACCCAGTCACTCACACACTCACACCTGTGGACAGTGTCACACACTCACCCAGTCACTCACACACTCACACCTGTGGACAGTGTCACACACTCACCCAGTCACTCACATACTCACACCTGTGGACAGTGTCACACACTCACCCAGTCACTCACACACTCACACCTGTTGACAGTGTCACACACTCACCCAGTCACTCACACACCCACACCTGTAGACAGTTTCACACACTCACCCAGTCACACACACACACTCACACACACACACACACACTCACCTCTGGACACGTCTACACAATCATTGCACGTACCACTGTGTGTGTTTGGACTGTGGGAGGATAAAGGAGCACTCGGGAGAACACGCCACACTCCTCACGGACAGTAACCCGAGGAGGGCACTGAACCCAGGACCCCGGGACCCTGCAGCTGTGTGGCAGTGACACCAATATTTGTGAGAGGACTATAATGTCATTGTCTTGGGACCTAGCTAACATCAGTTATAGCAGTGTCTCTGTCTTCTCAGCCATGTCCTTGCTGTCCTCAGACATGTCCTATGTCCTCCAGTAAAGATCCCGCCGCGTCCTGGGCAGGGGTGTCATTCATAATCCTCAGCACCTGCATTTCGCTGCGCTGATGGTGGAATACTTCTCCTATGCCGTGGTGATATGTGGTGATATATTCCTATACCCCATAAGTGATTTCAGTATTCAAATACCACCACGATGATGAATAAACAGAGTCTCTAGAGTGTAGTAACACCAAGCCCACCAGAGCGGCACGTCCAAATCAAACAGATAAATTACCCGGGCCAAACCCGCCTGCCTGTTTACACCTGATTACATCACACAGCGCTGGCACATCACACTGCCAAAAAAGCCTCGACGTTTCCGTAACAGACGCGAGCTGGAGGCGAACCTTAATGAGATCTGACGAGACGTTGTGAAAATCAGAGGACTCTCTGTCAAAGTTAATGCCACCTGCGGCATCTCAAGCTCCACGTCCACTTACAGGGAATCTTCCTTTTCATTGTTTATCCCTGAGGTTTTGTTGAGTTTTCTCTCCAAACCTTAGTCGCCACCAGCTCCACCCCTCAGTGAGTCTCCTCCAATCACACACAGTGCCCACAGTCTTGGGAGTGCGGGGTTGAACACATGCTCCCTCCAAGACACAGTCCCAACCACCACTTCTTTTCAAACTGCTGGTAACGCAACATTGTAGGAGAATGCAAACTCCTCAGATCTTTCACATGAGTTGGATATACTCTGCTATTATTGTTTTTTTTTCTGCTCCCTAGAAACATGTGCTTTAACACCTGCTCTCTTGTGGTTTCAAGATGGACGAGTAGAGTCGAGTTGACTAGGTCCCGCGCAGTGGAAAAGCACCAAATGTTGAGCATAGTTGTCTCCGGGGATTGTGTGTTCTTGTTCCGCAAGATGTGAGCTGGTCTTAAGGGAAAGGTTCAAATAGCGCCCTACTCCCTACATAGTGCACATCACAGATAATAAAACTAATAATACTGTACCCGGACAGTAATTAGACACTAAATCATCAGGGAAAGTTGGACTTTATAGCTCAATAAAATGGGTTTTTTAAACATACATCACACTTCATGAGTGCAGGACTGGTTATTTTATGACAGACACTGTGCCCTACGAAGGCTGTTGAGAGACATTTAGGATTTGGCCTCAGCTTTTCTGTGGCATGGAAACCTTCACTTGTCATTAACATTTTCAGACAGATAACTACTTTATTAAACTTTTAAGCCAAACCAGAGGATTAATTTATACAGACAGTCGCAATAAAACATTATCCTCCAAGAACCTGTTCCCCTCTCAGAGCACAGGAACAGAGGGATCAGATTATTCACCAGTAAACAGGCGGAAAGACTGAGACGGAGGAATACAGGGCTTGTGTCTGTCGTCTCTTACACACTACAACAACACAGTAGTGAAATAAGACAAGTACTGAAGCTTGTGTGTGAATAACTCACTCAGATTCAGACACAAGAGAAGAGAGACGCATGAGAGTCGGACACTAACAATTTTCCATTAGATGCTATGATGAAAACGCTAATGTGGCTAACAGAGGATAACAGTCGTTTTCTCCTCATTATACTACACGGTGGGATCCTGTACCCCCCTGACACAAAGAGGCGGTGGGCTTCTGTGTTTCTGAGTGCTGTGAGACTCTCTCCAGCGCAGGGAGAGGAGCTATGTGCCCACGCCAAACAAAACAAAACAAAAAACAAAAAACCCCAAAAAACTCATGTATAAACAAGCGGTAAACACAAAGCCCATTCTGAGAGATCCATAGTAACAACGTCCACTTCCTTCAGTATAGCGGCTATTACTGTTACACAGGTACAGAACAGCACATGCCACTACACTTACAAACTCCTTACAAAGGGCTTCAGATAGAATGCCTTAATCCTGTCACCCCACACTGACAGTGCTGACACATTCTCCAAACAAACACGCTTAGAGGAACTGACTGTGGTGCATAAAATTAAGTGCTCCAACTCTGAATGTGTTGCTGCCATGGATTACTTCAAATAGAGTTATTTTCCAACTGTGTTTAGGGAGGAAAGACATAGTGCGTGTGTGTGTGTGTGTGTGTGTGTGTGTTGGGGGATGGCAACTAATTTCATCTGGTTTGTGCAGATAAAAAAAGTTTCTATTTTCCTCTTTTTGCCCCACAGTTCCTCCAGCTTTGGAGGAGACACCTAAGTGGTGTAAGCAGTTGACTACAGAAAGCAGTTATAATTGGGTTGAGACAGCACACGTTTTACAGTAATGTGAGTGGAATCCAAAAGGAGGCCGTGATATTGCTGTGAGTTATCTGGGTGAGGGTGTTGTTCGAGTTTTACACCATCTGCCTGGCCCCAGGACAGCCTGTGGCCTTCCAGATAACACAAGAGGAGTCCATTTTTAACCCCTGGATTAAGACACACACACACACAGAGAGACGTACACACACAGGTGCATGCTCCGTTATGGACTGTTTTGCCCGACGCCACACTGAGAAGCACCTGGCACTTCAGTGGTGAGAGGAGGACAAAAAAAAAATCAAAGGTATCATTGATGATTAAAATCCTCTCTCTCCATCACCTTTCAGCATCCTCTCTGTGGAAGCACACACAGGGACAGAACTGGAAACAGGGAACTGGGCACATTATAAAAACATTGGCTGCCTACAGCAAGTCAGTCATGCTCAATAATGCAGCCATCAATCTTGCGTAATCAGCAGTGAAAATATAATATGCCTGGGTTATGTAACGCACAGGGACACTTATTGTTTCAGAGCAGTGGCTCAGAGGTAGAGGCTTTCTGAGCTGAGCGCAAGGTAGAAACACTCATGGATTTACACAACTTGGCATCAGAGACTCACTGACTTTAAACCTCATTCTGTGACTGGAAAATCATTGCGTAGTATGTGCCAAGTTAGACACTGAAAACGATAGGAAATTTAGTGTACTGAAAAGATAATACAGTTACAGTCTTAAGTGCAGTTAAAGAAAGAAAGAAAGAAAAAGGGCACAAGGCAGAACACACAGGGCGACACACACTCAGGCCTACGGACGCTTGGGTCACCATTCTACCAACCAACCTGTGCTTTTGGAGCATGAGAGGAAACCGGAGCACCCGGAGGAAACCCACGCAGACACAGGGAGAACACACCACACTCCTCACAGACAGTCACCCGGAGGAAACCCACACAGACACAGGGAGAACACACCACACTCCTCACAGACAGTCACCCGGAGGAAACCCACACAGACACAGGGAGAAGACACCACACTCCTCACAGACAGTCACCTGGAGGAAACCCACGCAGACACAGAGAGAACACACCAGACTCCTCACAGACAGTCACCCGGAGGAAACCCAAGCAGACACAGGGAGAACACACCACACTCCTCACAGACAGTCACCCGGAGGAAACCCACGCAGACACAGGGAGAACACACCACACTCCTCACAGACAGTCACCCGGAGGAAACCCACGCAGACACAGGGAGAACACACCACACTCCTCACAGACAGTCACCCGGAGGAAACCCACGCAGACACAGGGAGAACACACCACACTCCTCACAGACAATCACCCGGAGCGGGAATCGAACCCACAACCTCCAGGTCCCTGGAGCTGTGTGACTGTGACACTACCTGCTGCGACACGGTGCCGCCCTTGTATAACATATATATTGTATATAATATGTATAAATCACACAAATGTATATTGTGTTTGTGTGTGTGAAGCTACTGTACTCCAGAAGGCTGAATCCCAGTGGTGTGATGACATACCTGCAAGGAACCGTGGGTTTCCAAACCATGCCTTCACAGTCCAGTCGAGCCTCTAATGAAGGAGAAAAGACCCGAGAGGAATCACTGCATGAAATCCATTAATTACATTTTGTGTTTAACCTGTGACCCCCAGCAGGGGGAGAGCCTCTGATGGTGAAATGCTGCGTGAACTGCGGATCTGCATACATCAATAACGCTTCCAAGGCTGTGCCTGTTGAGCAAGTTTCTCAAAGGATAACCTTGACTACCCTTGTCACACAGCGCTGCCTGAGGGGCTGTCAAGTTACACAAACCCTTTCTGTTACATTTACTTGATGTTCTATGTAGACCGCCACTGTTAGAGGCCCACGAAGAGAAATGTTTTTTTCTTAAATGCAAAAAGCCTAGAGTGCTGCTGAGAGTGGAATACAGGGCACAAGATAAAACTGCTCTGCAAGCTTCTGCATGAGATCAGATTTGATATCTGTTCACAGGCATCAGTACAGACTCCAGGATTGTTTCTCTGTGCGTGTTCTTGTGTGTTCGTACAAGGGATGCACCGATACAAAGTTAAGAGTAAAATGAGCTGATCGGGTAGAAGATAATTAGGCCAATCCATTCGCATTCATTAGTTTGCAGTGTGTGCTACGCCATACGTGAGCCGCATGTGTGCAGTGCGCCTGTTGACTTGACTTCCAAACAGGAACAACAACATGGAAAGAGTCAGCCGTATGGAGATGTTTCACAATTGCTATGACAACAAGTTTGACGGCAATGTGCAACCTCTGAAAAACAAGTCTTGTGAGGGGTGGTGGTAGCGCTGCAAAGTTCAGTACAACAAATTTAATTAAGCGCCTACAATAGTGCCAGACTAAAGCCCAATTTATGCTCCCGCATTGGACCTATGCCTTAGCCTGACGAGCGCCTCTGCAGAAATGTAACTACTTACGAAGTCCGCAACGACTGTGATTAGCGGGTGGTCGGACAGACGTTGTTTATGTTGAACAAATGAAGTACAGGGACATGAACTCTCCTCCTCCACAAACAGAGACGCAGACAGCAGCAAATTCATAGTGAGATATTTGTGTGGATGTCAGGTAACTGACAGAAAAAGTATCGTGGGACCATCTGGAAAAACGTGCCGGCCAAATTTGTTTCTTTCCTGGCATCTCATGTAAACTATGTTCTGTCCCAAACAACGACCTACTCCCTAAATAGTGCACGTTAGAGATTCATAAAAGTAATTCTACTGCAACACTGCATTGTCCATCCATTGTCTGTAACCCATATCCAGTTCAGGGTCGCGGTGGGTCCAGAGCCTACCTGGAATCATTGGGCGCAAGGCAGGAATACACCCTGCAGGGGGCGCCAGTCCTTCACAGGGCAACACACACACAGTCACATTCACTCACAAGGTCACATTTGAGTCACCAACCCACCTACCAACGTGTGTTTTTGGACTGTGGGAGGAAACCTGAGCACCCGGAGGAAACCCACGCAGACACAGGGAGAACACACCACACTCCTCACAGACAGTCACCCGGAGGAAACCCAGGCAGACACAGAGAGAACACACCACATTCCTCACAGACAGTCACCCGGAGGAAACCCACGCAGACACAGGGAGAACACACCACACTCCTCACAGACAGTCACCCGGAGGAAACCCAGGCAGACACAGGGAGAACACACCACACTCCTCACAGACAGTCACCCGGAGTGGGAATCGAACCCACAACCTCCAGGTCCCTGGAGCTGTGTGACTGTGACACTACCTGCTGCGCCACCGTGCCACCACTGCATTGTGTACTACGTAGTGTAGAGGAAGATTTGAGATTCAGCCCTAGTGGTGAGAGCACTCTGCCATCAGTGTTATCTGGTATGTATCAAGTACCAACCCATATTCACGGTGTATGTATTGGTATTGGAACTGAGAAAGTCAGAGCAATGTATTCCTAGTTCTTACAACTCTTACGCCATTGACCACTGCCCAAGCTACGTTCCAGTATTCAAGAACACAAACAACCAAACGGTTATAATTCCCTGATAAGGTCACGGATTGGCTCTTACAAGGTGACCTCTTAAGAACAGTCTTCAACTGAGCACAAGCCCATCCTTCGTGTTCTTGCTTGTGCCAATGCTTGGTGCCGCTGTGACAGATCCTGCTATTCCACCACAGATCCAGAGCCCTAAGGGTTTACTGTCAACCTAGTCGGCTGACTCTAAACTCTGGAGCAAAGGCATAGCATATGGACTCACCGTATAGCAGACATGGTGAAATGGAACAACAGCCTGAATGGAGGCGTTGGACTCCACTGTGTGAAAACAACAGTGTGGATCGAGATTATATTCTTAGTCATAGTATATTTACCTGGTGTTCCATGCATTTATTGTTTAAGCTCAGCTCTGAATTTAGATTTGTTTGTTTTTTTGACAGAGGTCTCACAGGACCAGCTGTGATTAACGAGAATGTCTGTCTGAGGGCAGCCATAATACATTTCAGCTTAATTTCAGCTTAATGAGGGCAGCCAAAATACATTCCAGCTACATGTGGCCCTGGGAATGACTGGCGCCCCCATGCGCCCAGTGATTCCGGGTAGGCTCCAGACCCACCACAACCCTGAACTGGATAAGACCTACATGTGGGCAGGAGTGGGAAAAGCCTAAAGCTACGTTCACACAGCAGGTAAAAGTGGCCCTAATCTGATTTCATGAACAAATCAGATTAATGTTGGATCGGCTGTTCACACTGTGTATATGATGTGAACTATATCTGACATCAGTCTGAACAGATCATGCTCCTAATCTGACCTGACCCACCATCAGAAGCAGAGCAGAATCAGAACGGCTCGTTTCATCCCATGTCCCATTTCACCCAGTCACTCACACACTCACTCACACACTCACACCTGTGGACATTTTCACACACTCACCTAGTCACTCACACACTCACACCTGTGAACAAATTCACACACTCACCCAGTCACTCACACACTCACTCACACACTCACACCTGTGGACAAATTCACACACTCACCCAGTCACTCACACACTCACACCTGTGGACAATGTCAAACACTCACCCAGTCACTCACACCTGTAGACATTTTCATACACTCACACCTGTGGACAGTGTCACACACTCACCCAGTCACTCACACCTGTGAATATATTCACACACTCACCCAGTCACTCACACACTCACACCTGTGGACAATGTCAAACACTCACACCTGTAGACATTTTCACACACTCACCCCTGTGGACAGTGTCACAAACTCACCCAGTCACTCACACACTCACACCTATGAATATATTCACACACTCACCCAGTCACTAACACACTTAGACCTGTTAACAATTTCACACACTCATCGAGCCAGTCAATCAGTCACTCACCCAGTCACTCACACACTCACACCTGTGGAAACTTTCACACACTCACTCAGTCACTCACACCTGTGAATATATTCACACACTCACCCAGTCACTCACACACTCACACCTGTGAATATATTCACACACTCACCCAGTCACTCACACACTCACACCTGTGAATATATTCACACACTCACCCAGTCACTCACACACTCACACCTGTGGACATTTTCACACACTCACCCAGTCACTCACACACTCACACCTGTGGAAACTTTCACACACTCACCCAGTCACTCACACACTCACACCTGTGGACATTTTCACACACTCACCCAGTCACTCACACACTCACACCTGTGGACATTTTCACACACTCACCCAGTCACTCACACACTCACACCTGTGAACAAATTCACACACTCACCCAGTCACTCACACACTCACTCAGTCACTCCACACACTCACACCTGTGGACATTTTCACACACTCACCCAGTCACTCACACCTGTGGACATTTTCACACACTCACCCAGTCACTCACACCTGTGAATATATTCACACACTCACCCAGTCACTCACACACTCACACCTGTGGACATTTTCACACACTCACACCTGTGGAAACTTTCACACACTCACCCAGTCACTCACACACTCACACCTGTGGAAACTTTCACACACTCACCAAGTCACTCACACACTCACACCTGTGAACAGTGTCACACACTCACCCAGTCACTCACACCTGTGAATATATTCACACACTCACCCAGTCACTCACAGACTCACACCTGTGAATATATTCACACACTCACCCAGTCACTCACAGACTCACACCTGTGAATATATTCACACACTCACCCAGTCACTCACACCTGTGGACATTTTCACACACTCACCCAGTCACTCACACACTCACACCTGTGGACATTTTCACACACTCACTCACTCACTCACACACTCACACCTGTGGACAATGTCAAACACTCACCCAGTCACTCACACCTGTGGACAGTGTCACACACTCACCCAGTCACTCACACACTCACACCTGTGGACAATGTCAAACACTCACCCAGTCACTCACACCTGTAGATATTTTCACACACTCACCCAGACACTCACACACTCACACCTGTGGACAGTTTCACACACTCACCCAGTCACTCACACACTCACACCTGTGGACATTTTCACACACTCACCCAGACACTCACACACTCACACCTCTGTGGACAGTTTCACACACTCACCCAGTCACTAACCCACACACACTTGCGGACATTGTCACACAGCCTTTCCACCTATTACCGTGTGTTGGGACTGTATGAGGAAACCGGAGCCACAGGGAGAACACACCACACTCCTCACAGACAGTGACCCAGGACACTAAAGCCACAGAGAGCAACAGAGAGGTCCAGTGTAAAAACATCAGATACCACACAGCCCCCCCCTCTTCACAGACGCTAAGGTAAGGTTCTCAGATAGCGCTCCATCACACCAGGTCCTCAGTGCTCAGAGAAGATCTTATTAATTAAAACTCCTCACAAAAACAGCAGGCTCTTGGCACTACGAGCTCGCAGCGCTAATAGAAAGAGTTATTTCTGCACGCCACACAAACACTCCCTGAGCCAGATCCGTACACACACTTCGCCAACACCTCAGTCTCTTACAGCTTTGCCAGAGAGTTAGACATCTCGGGACTGTCTGCGTAGACCAAGAGCGAGAGGAAGAGGCTAGAACTCACCTAGTTAAAGCGAAACCCGCCAGTGTCACTGCTGGACCAACCTACCCTCCTCACAAAATTTACATAGTGCCATTTCTGCAGTGGTGAGCATGGAGTAGCAATGACGGATGCTTTATTCTCCCTTTTACAGCTCAGTGGATCATCACAGTGATTTTAAAGCTGTAATCTTAAGGTAAAAATAA